>NC_057711.1:3244957-3290691 GCF_004010195.1 Chiloscyllium plagiosum | reverse complement strand
CCCACCCCCACCCTCCTCTAGCTTATCTCTCCACGCTTCAGGCTCTCTGCCTTTATTCCTGATGAAGGGCTTTTGCCCGAAACGTCGATTTTGCCTGTCTTCGGATGCTGCCTGAATTGCTGTGCTCTTCCAGCACCACTAATCCAGAATCTGGTTTCCAGCATCTGCAGTCATTGTTTTTATCTCCAGAGTATACAATCTGGAGGTGAGGTGGAGTGGGGGAGGGGAGTCTATCAGATTATTAACACGCTGCTTAAACATTTAATTCTTCCTACCATCTGTGTGTCGGTTTCTTTCAAACAATTTAGTTTGTCAGGATGTTAAGCAAAGATGACAGACAGCTGTCAGTAGTGCTGCTCAGTATGTTTGCCTTTTCCTGTTTCCTCTCGCCTGTCCCTTCACACACCACACTCACACACTCACACAATGACACACGCAATCACACTCACGCAAACACACACACTCTTTCTCTCTCTCACACACACAAACACACACTCTCTCTCTCGCACTCACTCACTCACACACACGCACATCGAATTGTTTATTTTGTCCAATTTTTAATATAAAACATGAACTGAGCAAGGTCAGGATAATTACAACCAGATGCGTTTTACAACACTTGACTGGAATTAAAGAGTGGGCCATCGACTGGAAGACAGAAGTGAGCTCTCTCATGATCACCCCTTCTGTTTGTTCTTTCTTTCTCTCTCTTTCTCTTTCTTTCCCTCTCTTTCTTCTTCTCTCTTTCTCTCTCCCTTTCTCTCTTTCTTTCTCCCTTTTTCTCTCTTTCTCCATCTTTTTATCTCTCTTCCCCTCTTTCTTTCTCTTCATTTCCTTCTCCCCATTTCCACAATTTTATCTCTTGTTGCTTTCTCCTATCTCCCACTCTCTTTCTGTTGAGAGTGGGATGAGGGTATTGAGTTGGATGATCAGCCATGACCATATTGAACGAAGGAGAAAGCTCAAGGGGCCGTAATGGCTTACTCCTGTTCATATTTTCTGTGTTTCTATGTTTCAACAGCAAGGATCAAGGTCGTTAAGAAACTGTCAAAGATATTGAACTCTGTGTTGGAACCAACTTGCATCATTCTCTGGGGTACTTTAACAATAGGGTTAAGCTGAGCAAGCACCATATTGACGTGCTGAATGGCCTCTTTTTGTGATATTCTGGAATGGCAATTAACTGGCTGGAATGCATCAGCCTGCATTTTTCCTTTATAATCTTTGACCTGTTATTGTTAAAGCGTTGTTAGATATAAGAGGAACACTGTGCAGGCATCACGCCGCAGTTAAATCTGCCCTGCTCATAAACACTGAGGGCTGTGATGGGTAAAAGAAGTTGTCTGTTTCTGTGGCTGCTGATTTACAGCCCTCCAAAAGAGCAGGCCGGCTGCAAAACCCCTCACTGTGAGGGAGTGGTTGGCATTCAGAATCTCTCAATGCTCTCTGTACAGGAAGTCAGAGAGACCTCAACCCGTGACGTTCTCAACACTGGTCCTTTGTCTTTCTATTAAAGTATAACGCAATAGAAATACAGTAATCAGCTCAGAGTGTCTAGCCATCCCTGACATAGAGCCCCATTCAGTTAATTTGGGAACTTTGTCACAACAACCCATTCACCCAGATTTGAAACTCTTCTTCCAAGTCCTGCATTTTCCTGTCCATCCATTTCCTTGCCCTCCATCTTCTGTCCCTTATTCTCCTGTCCTTCACTCTCCTCACTCTGTTCTCTGGTCTCCCTATTGCCTCACTCCCCATCTCCTGTCCTCAATCCCCTCACTTCATCTTCTTGTTCTCCATCTCCTCACCTCCATATTCCATCCTCGCATTTCTCGTTTTCCAAGTCTCATTCATTCTTTCCTTGGTGTGTCCTTTTGTCTTCACACGTACCTTGCCTCCATTCCCTCTCCTTCTATTCCCTTCCCTCTGTCACCCCACCTCCATCTCCCTTGCTCTATTTCCTCCATCCCTCCATCTTCCCCCTTCCACTCCTCACTTTCCAACCCACCAAATTCCACATCCAATTAATCATCATCCACCATTTCCACCACCTCCAGCAGGATGCCACCATTAAACACATTCCCCTTCCCTCCTTTCCACCATCAGCATTCTGCACGCACCATTCCTTCCATGCTTCCTAATGCTTCATCACTTCCCTGTGGCATCTCCCTATGCAATTGCAGAAGGTGTAACACTTGCCCATTCACTTCTTGTCTCCTCACTGTCAAAGGTACCCATTTGGTCTACTGTATTTGATGCTCACAATGCAGCCTTCTTTACATTAGCAAGACCAAATGCAGACACCTCCGCTCTTTCTGTAAGAATGACCCCAACCTCCCAGTTGTCACTTTAATAAAACACCTTGCTCTAATGCTAACAGTTCTGTCCTGAACCTGCTGCAATATTCCAATGAAGTACAGCACCTGCTTGAGGAACAACATCTCATTTTCCACTTAGGCATTTTACAGTCTTGAGATCTTAACACTGAATTCAATAACTTCAGAAACTAACCACAGTGTCTTATTTACTTTATACCTAGTAGAGGGGTCTAATTCTCTCTCATTCACACCTTCATTTACACTCATTTTACACCATTTTTTTCTCTTTATCTGCTATTAACAACCCATTTGTCTTTTGCATTGGGAAGAGTCATCTCAACTCGAAATATTAGATTGATTTCCCTCCTGCCTGACCCGCTGTGATCTCCAGCATTTGTTGTTTTCTCTATACTATTTGCTCTGTTGCTCCCCATTGTTTTTGTCAAAAGTATATAAAGAACTGATTTTCCAACACCTTTCAATTCTGAAAAAGAGGCAAACCAGACTCAAAACATTCACTCACCACAGATGCTGCCAGACTTGCTGAATTTCTCCAGCATTCTTGGTGTTTGTTTGACAGGTCCATAGAAGGCATGAGCAATTATTTATGAGAACTGGACTTGGTTTTGTACATTATTTAATCATGTCATTGTGAAGGCACCCCAAGGTATCAATTACCACAATGTAACCGAAGGAGAGAGTGGTGGGTCTGAAGTTTAAATAAGAGAAGTTATAAGGGCATGAAAACAGAGCTGGCTGAAGTAAATTAGATAAGTCAAATGACAGGCCAATAGCAATGCAGTGGCAGACATTTATGAGAATATTTTAAAAGATATAGAATTGATGCATTCCAATATATGAGAAAAAAAATCCAAAGTACAAACCCACCACCTGTGGCTAAATAGAAAGATTAAAGACAGTATCAAACTTGTAGAAAAATATATTGCAAAGCGCAAAGACAGGGAGTAGGTTAGAAGTTTGGAAAAAATGTAAAAACGCATGAAAACAATGATGAACAAGTTACGGGGTGATGTAGTTTACAAGAGCAAGGTTTGCAGGGATATAAAAACAGATAGCTATAGTTTTTATAAATAATTAAACAATAAAAGAGTTAACAAAATGAGCATTGGCCCTGTAGAAAGTGAGTATGCAGAATTAATAGTGGAAAATAAGGGAGTGGCAGATGAATTCACCTAACCTGCACAGTTTTTGGACTGTGGGAGGAAACCGGAGCACCCGGAGGAAACCCACGCAGACATGGGGAGAATGTGCAAACTCCACACAGACAGTCACCTGAGGCGGGAATTGAACCGGATAAATAGACAAAGTTTTTTCCCTGGGGTGGGGGAGCCCAGAACTAGAGGGCATAGGTTTAGGGTGAGAGGGGAAAGATATAAAAGAGACCTAAGGGTCAACCTTTTCACGCAGAGGGTGGTACGTGTATGGAATGAGCTGCCAGAGGATGTGGTGGAGGCTGGTACAATTACAACATTTAAGAGGCATTTGGATGGGTATATGAATAGGAAGGGTTTGGAGGGATATGGGCCAGGTGCTAGCAGGTGGGACTAGATTGGGTTGGGATATCTGGTCGCATGGACGGGTTGGACCGAAGGGTCTGTTTCCATGCTGTACATCTCTATGACTCTATCTATACACAGAGAGAATGTGTAAACTCCACACAGACAGTCGCTCAAGGCTCGAATCGAACACAGGTGCCTGGCACAGTGAGACAGCAGTGCTAACCACTGAGTCACTGTACCACCTAGTTCTTAAAGTATAACAGAGAATAATTAACTAACAACTATTTACAACTCCTTCCTCTAACCTATCTTTTACCTTCCGCTTCTACAATACCAGTCAGATAAAACCCCCCGATTATGATTTACCAAAAATCCAAACTTTCAAAACCAGCCAGCAGCTGAATCTTCTTTTTATATTTTCCTCAGTCTTCTTTTCTTCTTCTTAGGAATTTCTGTTTCACAGGTTACTGATCAATAAAGGTACCTTTAAGAGAGTTATTTTTCAGGCAGTCTCTACATGCTGGTGACATGCCAGTTCTCCTCCCAACTGTTCAATTTTCCCCAGTCTTATACCTCCAAAGTATTGGTTGTGTCATTGGCTTTTAAGATTGTCAATATACTAAATTCAAACTTTATTGGAATTTGGTATTTTTAAGTGTATAATTTAAACTGATTTGCCTAATTCAAATCTGTTTTTGTCTCCAGGCAACCAGCTACCCCAGTAGCTGGACCACATGCTACATTGTATCTTATTCAGAACACTTGGTGCTGTCAGGTAGTTCTGCTAGCTTTTAACTCTCTTAAAAGTACAGTACACCCACATTTTCACAACACAGAGTACTGGTGAGACTATATGTGGAGTCCTGTGTATGAATATTTTTTAAAAATTAATTCATGGGATGTAGATGACACTGGCAAGACTGGCATTTATTGCCCTTCCCTCATTGCCCAGAGAGATTTGCTGTAGGTCAGGAGTCACATAAAAGTGAGATAGGTCTTTACATCAGTCGACAGGAGTTACATAGTCACACTATGTATTACCACACCACCTCCTCCTGGTTTTTAAAGGAAAAATGTTAATGTATTGGAAGTCATTCAGAGAAGGTTTACTGGAGTGATCCATTGACTGAATCATCAAATCATAGAATCCCTATAGTGTGGAAAGGGACCAGTCCATCAAATCTGCATCAACCTAGACCTTGTCCCTGCATATCCCATGCTTGATCCACCTAACCTGCACATCTTTGTTTTTGGAGGCATTTTATGATGAAAGGTTGGGCTGGGCTTATTTCTACTGGAATTTTGGAGATTAAGAGTTGACTTTATTGAAACATTTAAAATCCTCAGGATTCTGACAGGGTGGATGTGGAACAGATATTTCCTCTTGTAGGAAAATCTAGTTTAAAAATCAAGGAATCCCCATTTCAAACAATAGTGATTACTTTTTTCTCTCTTTCCAATGGTCACAGGTCTTTGGAACTGTCTTCCCGAAAAGCTGGTGGAAGCAAAACTTTGAGTATGTTGAAGTTGGAAGGAGAGAGAGATTCTTGTTAAGGATAAAAGGATATCAGGAGTCAGTAAGACTGTGCATTTGAGGTTCCAGTCAAATTATGAAATGGCAGAGCTGAGAGGGGTGAATAGCCTATTGCTCTTAGAACATAGAACATCGAAAGGTACAGCACAGAACAGTGCCTTCGGCCCATGATGTTGTGCCAAGGATTAATCCTAATCTAAAATGGGATTAATTTACCTACACAACCCTCAATTCACTGCTATCCATGTGCATGTCCAGCAGTCACTTAAATGTCCCTAATGACTCTGCTTCCACCACCACCGCTGGCAACGCATTCCATGTGTTCACAACTCCCTGGTAATGAAAGCCAAAACACCATATGCTTTCTTGACAACTCTATCCACATGGGTGGTAACTTTGAGGGATCTATGCACTACTAACTCCAAGATCCCGCTGTTCCTCCACACTGCCAAGAATCCTGTCTTTAATCCTTTATTCAGCGTTCAAATTTGACCTTCCAAAATGCATCACTTCACATTTATCCAGTTTGAACTCCATTTGCCATTTCTCAGCCCAGCTCTGCATCCTGTCTATGTCACGCTGCAGCCTGTGATAGCACTCGATATTATCGATGGCACCTCCAACCTTTGTGCCATCGGCAAATTTACTAACCCACCGCTCAACCTCCTTATCCAACTCATTTATAAAAACGACAAAGAGCAGAAGCCCAAGAACAGAGCCCTGCGGGACACCACTCACCACTGACCTCCAGACAGAATACTTTCCATCTGCAACCACTCTCTGCCTTCTGTCAGCTAACCAATTCTGAATTTAGACAGCCAAATCTCCTGTATCCCATACCCCCTGACTTTATGAATGAGCTACCATGGCAAACCGTATCAAATGCCTTGCTGAAGTCCATGTACACCACATCCACTGCTCGACCTTCATCAACATGTCTCGTCACATTCTCAAAGAACTCAATAAGATTTGTGAAGCATGACCTTCCCCTCACAAAGCCATACTGACTGCTTTTAATCACGCTATGCTTTTCCAAATAGTCATAAATCCCATCGCTCGGAATTCTTTCCAAAACCTTGCTGACCACAGACATATGACTGATGGTCTGTAATTCCCAGGGATTTCCCTATTCCCCTTCTTGAAAAGAGGAACAACATCCGCTTCCTTCTGATCATCCAGTCCAACTCCCATGGAGAGTGAGGAAGCAAAAAGTTCATATGTTCCCCTGCCCCCCGTTCGAAGGAAGCTAGCCCCCTCTCATTCATTTTATCCAAGGGCCTCACAAGTTCACATTCCTCAATCCAATCTCCCCTCAGTCTCCTCTGTTCCAAGTGGAACAAGCCCAGCCCGTCCCGTCTTTCACATAATTGCAATTTTCCAGCCCTGGCAACATCCTCGTAAAAATTATATTTTAGATTTTATTATCCTAAAAGCTACTCCTTTCGGGGATTAGCAATCTGAAATTTTAGAGGATTTAATTTGAAAATAAATGAGTCTGGTACAATTGCTTTCTTTCTGCAATGACCAGAACTACAGGCACATGTGTCTCCACATGAGTGCTGTTTACCCTTCTAGCTCTTTTAATCAATACCTCGGCTCATTTTCACTGCCCCCTGAAACAGAGAAACAAGCCATGGGCAGTGAATGCCAGGGTGGACTGTATCACCCCATGTCAAGAATTCCATTTTAAAGATGTTCCCCCTCCAAACCTTCACTCTCGGCCAATCACACCACCTTTTAGCCTGGCCAGCTCGATCCCTCCTGTTTCTTAGACTTTTTCCAGAAACACAGAATAAATCTGATCCACTCTTTCAATCTTTTAATCCCCAGGTTTTTTTGGTGGTAATTTTTTTGTTTGTTCTTGGTCCATAATTTACCCTTTAGCTAATGATTGAGGTTAATGCCCATCCACACAATCTGTGTGCAAGTTGGAAAGCAGCACCAGGCAGGGGCAGATAGGAGATAGAATAGGGAAATAACAAGTTACACAAACAGTGTTACTGTCTCACTGTCTGCTTCACCAGTGAAGCATATTAGACAGACACAGAAGCTGCAGTGATTGTCTGTAGGTGCAAACAAAAGCTGTCACAGCAAGTTAACATTTGGCATGACGCAATGAGCCTATTTTGGAGCATTTAAGGTCCTTGCATATTTATTTAATCCTGGATTAGCTGTCAGAGACTCACTTAATTATCTAATAACCATAAATTACAACAAGCATTCCATCTTTCATTTTTAATTGTTGGAGATTTATTTTTAAAACGTGTGAAATTACTTTCTTGTAAAATCCTTCTCTGTCTCTTTTATTCTATCCTTCTCTTCATCCAATGTTCCTGACTTGCTGAGTTTCTCCAGCAATTCCTGTTTTTGTATCAGATTTTCAGCATCCATGGTTCTTTGTCATATTAATTTTGTTATGTTCATTTCTCTTTTTTTTGCTGCTGATGCGGGGTTAGCTCAGGTGGCTGCATGGCTGGTTTGCAGGGTTCAATTAAGTTACTGTAAAGATCCCACCTTCTCAATCTCTCCCCTCACCTGAGGTGTGGTCACACTCAAGTTTCTTAAATTGCAAAAATATACTCTGTTAATAAGGAACTTGTTTGTACATGCACAGGTGCTAGGGCAGTTCTGCAGAGCTTTTTTTTATTTCAAGAAAAAACAAACCTTAGATGTGACATTCCCTGCAGTTATAAAAGCCAAAGTCATATCTTACTTCACAATTAACTATTAACATTTATGTTTGAGCCAAGGAGAGGGTCTGACTACTGAATGGAAACTCATTGTACTTTGGCAGAAAGACCTGAGAAGATGGTCTTTCCCCACTGCAGTTGCCTACTTTCCCCTCTGTGTTATCCTCAAGTTAAACTACCACCAGTTGCCTCTATCTCTAATGAGAGAGTGGGACTGTGACCATTTCGCCTTTATCTGATTTGGCACTCAATTCATCTATTTTAAGTCACATTGTGAGCCAGTCTGTGAATTTGTTTCCTCACACTGTGTTGGAACAGGGATTTTTCCAAGTTGAAGCAGGTAGGGCGTATGCTTTTCTGTCTGACTATACCCCCGCTAGAACACCGTCCCCACCCTGACCTCAGTCATTGCCTTAACCAATGTGATTTATTCCTCTGTCTGGACATCAAAGACATCCTCAGTCTAATTTTAAATGTTGTATCGTTATGTTCTTCATGACGAATTACAGCTTTACATGGATGTTGCTGGGGTTGGAAGTTTTGAGCTAAAGAAAGAGGCTGAATAGGCTGGGGCTTCTTTCCCTGGAGAGTTGAAGGCTGAGGGGTGACCTTACAGAGGTTTATAAATTCATGAGGGTCATAGATAAGATGAACAACCAAGGTCTTTTCCCCTGGGTAGGGGAGTCCAAAACTGGAGGATATTGATTTAAGATGAGAGTGGAGAAATTTAAAAGAGACTTAAGAGGCAACAGTTTCACATATGTGCAGGTATAGGATGGTGCATGTATAGGATGAGCTGCCAGAGGAAGTGGTGGAGGCTGATACAATTACAACATTTAAAAGGCATCTGGATGGGTATATGAATAAGACATGTCTAGAGGGATATGAGCCAAATGCTGACAAATGGAACTAGATTAATTTAGGATGGCTGGTCAGCATGAATGAATTGGACTGAAGGGTCTGTTTTCATGCTGTACAACTCTATGACTCTATGACTAATTGTTCTGGGAAAGTGCAGCCAGAAAGCCACACCTTCCTGCAGTCAGGGGCTGAGCAGCAATCTCCAATTTCCACATGGAGAGCAATAAGAAATACACTGAAATACACTGAGGAAATTCACACTGAAATGGCATGGCAAAGCATCGAGTTAAACCAAACCACAACTCAAAACAATAATCAGAATAAACTGGAAAATGTCAATGATATCACTATATGTCTGGAGCCACATATAGGCCTGGGCCAGATAAGGATGGCAGATTTCCTTTTGTGAAAGTCCAGTTGAATTTTTACATGCTTTTTGCATTATTATTGATACTGGCTTTTTAATCACAGATTTATTTAATCCATAGACTGGGAATCCACAGGAGGAGGCCACTCAACCCACCACTGAGTTCCAAATTTGTCCTTTCTTTTATTCACTTGTGGGGTGTGGCCTCATTTACTGCCCATTCCCTTGAGAAGGTGCTGGTGAGCTGCCTTCTTGAACCACTGTAGGTCAACCCACAGTGCCATTAGGGGCAGCACAGTCGTTAGCGCTGGTGACTCACAGTACCAGGGACTTTGGGTTCAATTCCACCCTGTCTGTGTGGAGTTTGCACATTCTCCTTGTCTGAGTGAATTTCTTCCAGGTACTGTGGTTTCCTCCCACAGTACAGAGATGTGCAGGATAGGTGCATTAGCCATGCTGAATTCTCCATTGTGTCCAGGAATATGTAGGCTATGTGGATTAGGTATGGGAAATGTGGGATTACAGGAATAGGGTAGGAGGCCGGGTCTGAGTGGGATGCTCTTCAAGAGTCAGTGCAGTCCTGATGGGCCAAATAACCCCTTTTTACATTATAAGGATTCTATAATTAGGGAGGGACTTCTGTGAATTGCCCCAGCAACAGTGAAGCGGGTCATTTGATGGAGTTACTTCTTACAGAATTTTGATCATTCTCTGGGCGTCTACTTGTCCATAAACTTGCCCAGTGGGATTTTGTACCATTTAATTGTTAACTCATTCTCAGTCTTGGTGCTCATCCTCCTCACCATGTGAGGTACAATGACTTGTGTTGTCCCTGCCAAGATTTATTTATTGACTTGACTTTCTCCCTAGGTCTGAACTTAATGACACCTGGACACTGATAGGTGAAAAGATCCAATCGGAATCCACACTGATCAAGGGACTGGAAGCGAATGTGAAATACCAGTTTGCAGTCCGGGCAGTCAATGCTCATGGCGCAAGTTTACGCAGTGAGCCCAGCAATGCTGTCAAGACACTCGGTTAGTTCAAATACTGCCGTGTTTATTTAAGGGGTAGAACAGATTCTGGATGCACAACCTGTTGGTGTAGAAAAGGGAAAGATGGATTTCCATCCTGTATGCACAGGATGAGTATTTCAGTACAGACCTAAAAACCTCCGCAGCTTCCAGTTACACGAGGCAACTGCAGAGCAGACAGCATCGTGACTTTTAGCTGCAAGTCTGCAAATTGGCAAACCTGGCCACAGCAAGGATTTGGAAAAAAAAACACACACACACCTAACATTGCCAGCAATGAGGAAATAAACTAAGAATTAGGAATCATGTTGAAGATAGTTATACCACAATTGTGAACAATGATATACAGTGTTCTCAACTTTACCAGTAGGAACGTAGAGTACAAGAGCAAGGAGATGATGTTGAACTTATACTAAATAATTGTTCAATCTCAGCTGGAGTATCATGTACAGCTGTGGCTGAAACATTAACAGAAATGGATTGGAGAGTGTGCAAAAGTGATTTACAAGAATAGTTCCAAGGACTAGAAACTTCAGTGATAAGGATAGATTGAAGAAGGAGGGACAGTTCTCCCTAAAGAGAAAAACGCTGAGTGGGAATCTGACAGAGATTTTCAAAATCCTGAGTGGGTTGGATTAACTAGAAACAGAGAAACTGTTCTTTTGTATAAAAGGAACATGGGGAGGCGATGGGCGATGACCAAGTAGTATTATCGCTGGGCTGTTAACCCAGAGATCCAGGTAATATTCTGGGGGCCCGGGTTCAAATCCTGCCAGGTTATATGGTGAAATTTGAATTCAATAAATATCTGGAATTATGAATCTAATGGTGACCATGAATCGATTGTTGGAAAAATCTATCTGATGTCCTTTAGGGAAGGAAATTGCCATGCTTACCTGATCTGGCCTACATGTAACACCAGAGCTGAAAATGTGTTGCTGAAAAAGCGCAGCAGGTCAGGCAGCATCCAAGGAGCAGGAGAATCGACGTTTCGGGCATGAGCCCTTCTTAACCTGCAATCTTCTTTCTGACCTCTCCGCCCCCACCCCCACTCCGGCCTATCACCCTCACCTTAACCTCCTTCCACCTATCGCATTTCCAACACCCCTCCCCCAAGTCCCTCCTCCCTACCTTTTATCTTAGCCTGCTTGGCACACTCTCCTCATTCCTGAAGAAGGGCTCATGCCCGAAACGTCGATTCTCCTGCTCCTTAGATGCTGCCTGACCTGCTGCGCTTTTCCAGCAACACATTTTCAGCTCTGATCTCCAGCATCTGCAGTCCTCACTTTCTCCTACCTGTAACACCAGACCCACATCAATGTGATTGACTCTTAACTGGCAATTAGGGATGAGCACTAAATGCTGCCTAGCCAGCGATGCCCTCATCCCGTGAATGAATAAAGAAGAATAAAAGGGCTTAGATTTCAAAGTGATTTGCAAATGAAACAAGGGCGGTGTAAAAAAACACTCTTTTGAGTTTGAAGGTCAGCCATGATCTGTCTGAGTTGAGGAGCAGGTTTGACAGGTTAAGTGGCTCAGTCCTGTTCCTATGGTTCTGTGGTTGTAACAGTATCAGTACACTCTTTTGTATAATTTTGTCTGCTCCTTATGCAGATGGGATTCATTGTCTATCACAACACAGACACTCCCTCACCATTGTGACACCCATGACCCATGGATGATTAAAAAGTCTCAGGATGAGGGAGGGGTGGAGTGCACTGGTGGTTGTGGAATGCGGGATATGTTTGTGCTAATGAATGCTTTCTTTCCTGTCGACGACAAGACGATTGGATGGTTTCTACAGAGCGGGTGTTCCGTTATGAAGTGGACTCTGGGTACAGGTTCACAGGTATAGGCTGCATCCCAGATCATCAGTGCACCATCATTCCAGCTCGCTAACCCAGCATCATACACAGACACACGCACTCTCTCTCTATCTCACACACACTCTTTGTCACTCTGACACACACACTCTTTCTATTGCTCTCACACACACATGCACAAATATATTGTCTCACAGACACACACATTCTCACACAGATTCACATATCGACTGACACACTCTGTCAGAGACACAGAGAAAATTACACCCAATCTTTCATACACACTCACTCTCATATACCCAAGTAAACTGTTTCACAAATATCTACTCTCACGCAAAGATGGATTGGCATGCAATCTCTCTCACTCTCAATCTCATACATACAAACAGAAACATTTTGTGTGTGTCTCTCTCTTTATTTCACACACACACATACACGTGCACACGCACGCATACACATGCTCACAGAGGCACAAATGCTCACCTTCAAAAACACATGAACACACGCATAGCATCTCTTGCCCTCACACATATACACATGTTCTCATATACTTACACCCACAGACACTCCCACAACCAGACACACAACCACGTTCTTAAACACACACATTCTCACAGCAAACACCCTCATGCAGCATTGGCCACTAACCCTCATCTCCTCGCTTGTCATCAGCATGGGAGGGAATGGACTCAATCAAATTCACATTGAACTGCATGACACATGGCTTGCCAGGATGTGGATATACATTTGGAGGCAATTAGACGCACACATGCCATATGCTTATTAAAAACAAGAAAATGGATGCAAGGTTTGGTCGTCGGAAGCCACAGATAGTGGAGGGAAGGAAAACTAAAGGGTTTTGAACAGCTTTGTCATCTGTGAAACAGTCATTCTGATTTCAGACTCTGCCAGATGAGCTGGTTTAAAGCAGAGATTGGCTGTGGTTCAGAGACAACCATATTGACTGTTTGATCCCCGGTCTGTAGCTCAATAAGTAACACTTCTACAGCCAGAAAATCACAGGTTCAAGTCCCATTCCAGGGATGTGAGCATATAATCCAGGCTGACATTTCACTGCAGTACTGAGGGAGTGCTGCATTGTCAGAAGTGTTGTCTTTTTAGATCACACATTAAACTGAGTACCAGGCTGCCCTTTCAGGAGGATGTAAAATGCTATGACACTGTACTGAAGCAGAGTGGGGGATTCTCCCTAGTATCGTGGCTGAGTTTTTATCTCTCAAGCAACATCATTAGGCAGAGTATCTGGTCATTGTTGCATTGCTGTTTATGTGAGTCTGCTGTGTAGAAATTGTCAGCCACATTTTCTGCATTACACCAATGAGTTTGAGCAACTTTTTTTCCTGTGGGCTCAGGAAAACCAGACCTATTGCACTTTAACCTGCCAAAATATACACCTGACTCCTGTGTGAGTTTGCCCAGGAATTTTGATTTTTGTGCGTGTTGTAAGCGGTGATGGAATGAGTAAACACAGTATGGGGTTGAGCCTTGTTCTCCACTGCAGCAGCCCAGTTCTTAACTTCCTTTACAGGCCCTAAAATCTTATTACTCACACGCACCCATGTCCCCTCAGATCACCCTACTACAAACAATTAACCAACCAAAGGTACCATTTGAACCTCTTAAAAGTTTGTATCATTCCTGGAAACATCCCTGCCAAGTTATCTATAAGCATTTGAAACTCAGAATGGCTACAACTGTCATAATAATAGCTTCCAGCTACATTGAAACTGATGCAACTGACACTATGATAATTCCATTTATTTTCAGAGCACAATGTCTATGAGTCACTGAAGGGAGGAAGCCCAGTAATGTCTTACTTTCAATTTTAAGGGCTGGCATGGTGGCTCAGTGGTTAGCACTGCTGCCTCACAGTGCCAGGGACCTGGGCTCAATTCCTACCTTGGGTGACTGTCTGTGTGGAGTTTGCATATTCTGCCCATGTCTGTGTGGGTTTCCTCCCCCAATCCAAAGATGTGCATGTCAGGTGAATTGGCCATGCTAAATTGCCCGTCGTGTTTGGTGCATTGATCAAAGGTAATATGGGGAATGGGTCTGGGCGGGTTACTCTTTGGAGGGTCAGTGTGGACTTGTTGGGCCAAAGGGATTAGGGAAGTTAATCTTTGTCAGTTGATTTAAATCATAGTACTGACTATGACAGCAGAGGCTAAGAGGATATTTTATTTTAGTTCATTCACGTGTATTATAGCACTTCTGACAACTAGAAAAGTACACGAAGCATGAGAGTATTAGATTATGCTCATCAATGTAGGGCTGAAAATGTGTTGCTGGAAAAGCGCAGCAGGTCAGGCAGCATCCAAGGAACAGGAGAATCGATGTTTCGGGCATAAGCCCTTCTTCAGGAATCATGCCCGAAACGTCGATTCTCCTGTTCCTTGGATGCTGCCTGACCTGCTGCACTTTTCCAGCAACACATTTTCAGCTCTGATCTCCAGCATCTGCAGCCCTCACTTTCTCTCATCAATGTAGGAGTCAACTTACAGTTATAGGCTCTTTGACATCTACAGCACAGAAAAGGCCCTTCAGCCCATCGAGTCTATGCCGATCATAAATAACCACTCTCCTCTTCTAATTCCATTGTCCAGCACTTTGCCCATATCCTCGTGTGCCCATAACCTCTTCGATGTTATGAGGGTTTCTGCCTCTCTAATAGGCAGTCAGTCCCAGATTCTCACCACCCTCTGGGAGAAAACAATTTTCCTCATATCACATCAAAGCTGCCTGCCCCTTATCTTAACTCTATGCTCCCTGGTCACCAATCCCTCCACCAAGGGGAAAAGTTCTCCCCTGTCTACGTACCCCATAATTTTACACATCTCAATCATGTACTCCCTCAATCACCTCTACTCCAAGGAAAACAATCCCAGATTCTCACCACCTTCTGGGAGAAAACAATTTTCCTCATATCACATCAAAGCTGCCTGCCCCTTATCTTAACTCTATGGTCACCAATCCCTCCACCAAGGGGAAAAGTTCTCCCCTGTCTACGTACCCCATAATTTTACACATCTCAATCATGTACTCCCTCAATCACCTCTACTCCAAGGAAAACAACTCCAATCTATCCAATCTCTTTCATAACTAAAACTCTCCAGCCCAGGCAACATCCTGGTAAATCTGCTCTGAACCCTCACCACTGAAATCACATTCCACCTATCGATGTAAATTTCAGTTCAGCACACAATACTTTAACCAATATTTTACACAGTCACAGCATCACCACCCTGCTCTTAAAATCTATGCCTCAGCTAATAAAGGCAAGTATACCACATGCCTTTTTAACCACTTTATCCAACTGTCTTGATTTCCTAAGGGACCAGTGAACATGCGCACTAAGATCCATCTGATCCTTGGTGCTTCTCATGGTCCTACTGTTCATTTTGTACTGTGCTGCCTTGCCTTGTTTGTCCTGCCCATATTTCACCTCACATTGAATTCTACTTGCCACTGCTCAGCCCATCTGACCAGTCTATCTATATCCTCCTGTAATCTAAAGTTAGCCTCATCAATATTTACAGGCTGGCTGTCTATAGTAAATCACATCTACATAATAATCAACCCTCTCATAGGGACAGTGGAAGATCTCAAAAGCATTTCAAGTTCACTTTTCAGAATGTTCCCAACTTCTCAATAAGGTTTTCCCAATCACAAACTTTCCATGGTGGTGTATGTGTTATTACATTTTTCAAAACCCATACCAGTACACAGCAACGAACATGCTGCAGGAAATTCAGATTTCCTGTGGTGTTCACAATAAGGAATGTGGAATCCTGAGAGACTGTGTGCTGTGTACTCAGGGTCTCCCTGACCTGCCAGAAACCGCATGAGAATCTTTCGGGTCCAGGAAGGCAGAAGACAATTCTTTCTCCAGCAAAAGCAGTGTTTCCCGACTCAACCAGGATCCCTAATGCCTATTGAAAATCTAACTCTATAACATCAGAGGTTAGCTGAAAAGTGATTTTAGAATATCCTGAGGTTGTTAAAGACTATAAGACATATGAGCAGATGCTGGACAGTCAGAGTCAAAAGGTGTGGTGGTGGAAAAGCACAGCAGGTCAGGCAGTATCCGAGTAGATTAGATTACTTACAGTGTGGAAACAGGCCCTTCGGCCCAACAAGTCCACACCGACCCGCCGAAGCGCAACCCACCCAGACCCATTCCCCTACATTTACCCCTTCACCTAACACTACAGGCAATTTAGCATGGCCAATTCACCTAACCTGCACATTTTTGGACTGTGGAAGGAAACCCACGCAAACACGGGGAGAATGTGCAAACTCCACACAGTCAGTCGCCTGAGGTGGGAATTGAACCCGGGTATCTGGCGCTATGAGGCAGCAGTGCTAACCACTGTGCCACCGTTCCACCCACAAATGGAGATGGAGAGTCAATGTTTTGGGGAGGGGAAGGGGGCTGAGAGATAAATGGGAGGGGGTGGGGCTGGGGAAAGGTAGCAAGGAAGGCGATAGATGTATGCAGGTGGAGGGGTGATGGTGATAGGTGAGAGCAAAGGGTGGAGCAGATAGGTGGAAAGGAAGATGGACAGGTAGGATAATTCAAGAGGGCAGTGCCGAGTTGGAGGATTGAATCTGAGATATGGTGGGGGGAGGGGAGTTGAGGAAACTGCTGAAATCTCCGAATTTGGGGTTGGTGGGACTTCTACAAGCAGGACCGTCTTCATCTGAATCAGAGGGGTACCAATATCCTGGGGGGGAAATTCGCTAAGGCTATTGGGGGTGGGTTTAAACTAATCCAGCAGGGGGATGGGAACCAAAATTGTAGTTCGAGTATAGAAAAGGTTGAGAATAGGGAGGTCCAAAATCAAGTTTCCGGGACGCAAAATGGCACCGGCAAGCAAGAAGTTGGTTTGAAGTGTGTCTACTTCAATGCCAGGAGCATCCGAAATAAGGTTGGTGAACTTGGAGCATGGATTGGTACCTGGGACTTCGATGTTGTGGCCATTTCAGAGACATGGATAGAGCAGGGACAGGAATAGTTGTTGAAGGTTCCAGGATTTAGATGTTTCAGTAAGAACAGAGAAGATGGTAAAAGAGGGGGAGGTGTGGCATTGTTGGTCAAGGACAGTATTACAGTTGCAGAAAGGATGTTTGGGGACTCAACAACTGAGGTACTATGGGCTGAGGTTAGAAACAGGAAAGGAGAGGTCACCCTGTTGGGAGTTTTCTATAGGCCTCCGAATAGTTCCAGAGATGTAGAGGAAAGGATAGCAAAGATGATTCTTGATAGTGAGAGAGACAGGGTAATTGTCATGGGGACTTCAACTTTCCAAATATTGACTGAGAACACTATACTACGAGTACTATAGATGGGTCAGTTTTTGTCCAGTGTGCGCAGGACAATGTATGTAGACAGGCCAACAAGGGGCAAAGCCACATTTGATTTGGTACTGGGTAATGAGCCCGGCCAGGTGTTAGACTTGGAAGTAGGTGAGCACTTTGGTAATAGCGATCACAATTCTGTTATGTTTACTTTAGTGATAGAAAGGGATACGTGTATACCACTGGGCAAGAGTTACAGCTGGGGGAAAGGCAATTACGATGCGAGTAGGCAAGATTTAGGAAGCATAGGATGGGGAAAGAAACTGCAGGGGATGGGTACATTAGAAATGTGGAGCATATTCAAGGAAAAGCTCCTGTGTGTCCTAGATAAGTATGTACCTGTCAGGCAGGGAGGAAGCTGTAGAGCGAGGGAGCCGTGGTTTATGAAGGAAGTGGAATCTCTGGTCAAGAGGAAGAAGAAGGCTTATGTTAGGATGAGATGTGAAGGCTCAGTTAGGGCACTTGAGGATTACAAGGTAGCCAGGAAAGACCTAAAGAGAGAGCTTAGAAGAGCCAGGAGGAGACATGAGAAGTTGTTGGTGGATAGGACCCGGGTAGACCCTAAGGCTTTCTATAGGTATTTAAGGAAGAAAAGAATGACAAGAGTAATATTAGGGCCAATCAAGGATAGTGGTGGGAAGTTGTGAGGGGAATCAGAGGAGATAGGGGAAACACTAAATGAATATTTTTCAACAGTAATCACTCTAGAAAATGACAATGTTGTCGAGGAGAATTACCAAGATACAGGCTACTAGACTGGGTGGGATTGAGGTTCACAAGGAAGGGGTATTAGAAATCTTGCAGAGTGTGAAAATAGATAAGTCCCCTGGGCCGGATGGGATTTATCCTAGGATCCTCTGGGAAGCCAAGGAAGAGATTGCCAAGCCTTTGGCATTGATCTTTAAATCATCATTGTCTACAGGAATAGTGCCAGAAGACTGGAGGATAGACTGGTGGTTCCCCTGTTCAAGAAGAGGAGTAGTGACAACTCTGGTAATTATACACCAGTGAGCCTTACTTCAGTTGTTGGTAAAGTGTTGGAAAAGGTTATAAGAGATAGGGTTTATAATCATCTAGAAAAGAATAATTTGATTAGGGATAGTCAGCACCATTTTGTGAAGGGTAGGTCGTGCCTCACAAACCTCATTGAGTTCTTTGAGAAGATGACCAAATGGGTAGCTGAGAGGAAACCGGTTGATGTGGTGCATATGGAACGCAAGGCGTTCGATAAGGTGTCCCACACTAGGCTATTGTATAAAACGTGGAGGAATGGGATTGTGGGAGATATCTCAGTTTGGATCAGTAATTGGCTTGCTGAAAGAAACAAAGAGTGGTGATTGATGGGAAATGTTCATCCTGGAGTCCAGTTACTAGTGGTGTACTGTAAGGGTTGGTGTTGGGTCCACTGTTGTTCATCAATTTTATAAACGACCTGGATGAGGGCGTAGAAGGGTGGGTTAGTAAATTTGCAGATGACACTAAGGTCTGTGGAGTTGTGGATAGTGACGAAGGATGTTGTAGGTTACAGAGAGACATAGAAAAGCTGCAGAGCTGGGCTGAGAGGTGGCAAATGGAGTTTAACGCGGACAAGTGTGAGGTGATTCACTTTGGTCGGAGTAACCGGAATGCAAAGTATTGGGCTAATGGTAAGATTCTTGGTAGTGTAGAAATTGCAGAGAGATCTCGGTGACCATGTGCACAGACCCTTGAAAGTTGCCACCCAGGTTGACAGGGTTGTTAAGAATGTATACGGTGTTTTAGCTTTTATTAATAGAGGGGTCGATTTCCGGAACTACGAGGTTATGCTGCAGCTGTACAAAACTCTGGTGCGGCCGCACTTGGAATATTGTGTACAATTCTGGTCAACACATTATAAGAAGAATGTGGAAGCTTCGAAAAGGGTGCAGAGGAGATTTATTAGGATGTTGTCTGGTATGGAGGGAAGGTCTTACGAGGAAAGGCTGAGGGACTTAAGGCTGTTTTCGTTAGAGAGAAGAAGGTTTAGAGGTAACTTAATAGAGACATATAAGATAATCAGAGGGTTAGATAGGGTGGACAGGGAGAGCCGTTTTCCAAGTATGGTGACGGTGAGCACGAGGGGGCATAGCTTTAAATTGAGGGGTGATAGGTATAGGACAGATGTGAGAGGTAGTTTCTTTACTCAGAGAGTAGTAAGGGTATGGAATGCTTTGCCTGCAACGGTAGTAGATTCGTCAACTTTAAGTGCATTTAAGTCGTCATTGGACAAGCATATGGACGTACATGGAATAGTGTAGGTTAGATGGGCTTCAGATTGGTATGACTGGTCGGCAAAACATTGAAGGGCGAAGGGCCTGTACTGCGCTGTATTATTCTCTGTTTGATGCTGTGTGGTTGGACGGTCCCAAGGCAGAAGATGCAGCATTCTTCCTCCAGGCGTCGGGTGGCTTGGATTTGGCAGTGGAGGAGGCAGAGGGCTTGTATGACCTTGGAGGAGTGGAACGGGGAGATGAAATGATCGGCCACAGGGTGGTGGGGTTGTTTAGTGCATGTGTCCCAGAGTAGGACATTCAGCCATTAAATCTGCTCCACCATATGAATTCTCTTTTTACATAGAGCAAAGGTGGGTCTTTGCCCAAAATGTTGACTTTCCTGCTCCTTGGATGCTGTCTGACCTGCTGTGCTTTTCCAGCAACACACTCTTTGACTCTGACTCACCAGCATCTGCAAACTTCACTTTCTCCTCCTTTCTCCTAAATGGTCTCAGCATGGGGAGGCAGCGAAGGTTGGGTTTACAATTCAGGTAAGCTGTATACTTGGCCTCGGGATCATTTTGTCCAGGGTAAGTGAAATCAGCCCAATTCCTAATTAAAGAGATGGTTCTAAACAGTGTGAGTAAAACAACATGCACTGAGCACATTACCAAATGCAGCCACCAAGTCATCCACCAGTTTAACTTTTCGTGATCAAGTTAATACCATTGACCTTAATAATCCTTTTTGTCTGTTTCTTGTCATCTAAAGACAGTTCATTCTTTCTCATCCAATTATCATCCAATTTACTACAACCCTCACAACAACATTTTGTGCAGTCACACAACTCCTTTGATTTAGACCTTCTCACGAGAATGTGCATTTATAGCATACTTTTATAGAATCATGGGATAGTTACAGAAGAGAAGGAGACCATTCAGTCAATCCTGTCCATACTAGAGCTCTGGCCAAAAGCAACTCTCTGTAAGTCCCATTCTCCCACAGTTCTTTTCCTTTGGCCCCTGTAAATGTTATTTTTCATCTTTGGCATTATCATTGTGGAAAAGATGCTGCGTCCCAGATGGATGCAGTTGGAAGGCATAGTCAAAAAGGAACTCTTTAATGGAAGGAGCAGAGAGTGGTAGAGGGACAGAGAGGTTTAGAGAGAGATTTCCTGAGCAGTGTTTGCCTTCTGATAGTCAAAGTGATCAGGCCCAACCTGTCTCTCCATACAATCACTGGCTTGGATTTGTAATCGCTGTTCAATTTTTCCCTCTATTTATCCATCAACAAACATTAGTGGGCGGCACGGTGGCACAATGGTTAGCACTGCTGCCTCACAGCGCCAGAGACCCGGGTTCAATACCCGCCTCAGGCGACTGACTGTGTGGAGTTTGCACATTCTCCCCGTGTCTGCGTGGGTTTCCTCCGGGTGCTCCGGTTTCCTCCCACAGTCCAAAGATGTGCAGGTCAGGTGAATTGGCCATGCTAAATTGCCCGTGGTGTTAGGTAAGGGGTAAATGTAGGGGTATGGGTGGGTTGCGCTTCGGCGGGTCGGTGTGGACTTGTTGGGCCGAAGGGCCTGTTTCCACACTGTAAGTAATCTAATCTAATCTAATCAAAGGCAAACAAGCTCCTAACTCCCTCAATCTGGTTTTTGACAGTCAAAGACTCAGGTACAACACCAGTGTTTCTTTAATTCTCTGGGACTGCTCCCGGTATTCAATATAAATCTAAGCAACTTCCCCCTTCACTGATCGTGGTTTGTGGTTTGGTTCCACTTTGAGCATTCTTCATGATCGACATCATTAGCTCATACCATAACCAGTTATCAATTACTTCACTTGAGAAACTTAGAGGAGGTGACATTTGTCTGGACACGATCAGAATCAATCTTTTCACTCATGTGTCAGACTTTCTCCTTTGTTGACTTTGGAGGAAAGGCATTTGATTAATTGCTACCAGGGATCAATTTCACCTCCTTCTCACAATAACTGCAAACATTGTTCCTGCCCATGTGAGGTTATATTTGAGACTGTTTCCACTGGCAACAGTGACCAGAGGACATTTAAGTGAACTAGCAAAACAACTAGCAAAGGGAAGTCTAATATGGGCATAGTGGGCTGAATGGCCTCATCTGTGGTCAACATTGTACATGACTCTTGTGGAAGGTCATAAGCAAGTCAAGATTGGGTGGTATATTCTGAGGAAGCGTTTATCCAGTCATAAATCTCAGGTTGCATCCGTTAGGTGAGGGACAACAACAGAAGGAAGTGTTCCCGGCTGTAGGTTTTATTAATTAAGCAGCAGTCTAGATGTGGACAAGGTTAACAGTGAATGACATGAAAGTGATTCTGGTCAATGGGGTCAAGAGATCATTCAATTTGTTCTTGGGGAAATCAAGGGAATGAAGGGTATTGGTGAGAAGTTGACTTGGGAGGGATATGGAAAGGAAAAGGGACTGTGGAAATGAATAAGGTGAGTCAGTAATGTTGAGAGTTATGCTGAGTACCCAGATCATATGGCGTTGTGATTCCAAACCAAAGATTTGCTAAATTGCTGATTAGATTAGATTTCCTACAGTGTGGAAACAGGCCCTTCAGCCCATCAAGTCCACACCGACCCGCCGAAGAGTAACCCACCCAGATCCATTTCCCTCTGACGAATGCACCTAACACAATAGGCAATTTAGCATGGCCAATTCACCTGACCTGCACATCTTTGGGACTGTGGGAGGAAACCGGAGCACCTGGAGGAAACCCACGCAGACACGGGGAGAATGTGCAAACTCCACACAGACAGTCGCCCAAGGCTGGAATCGAAGCTGGGACTCTGGTGCTGTGAGACAGCAGTGCTAACCACTGAGCCACCACGCTGCCCCAATTCTTTGTTTTGAAATTCCCACATTAACTCCCTTTACCATGAATGGCCGGGCCTTCAGCGGTCTGAGTCCTAAGCTCTGGTATTCGCTCTAACCCCCTCCATTTCTCTATTCACGTTTATGTCTTTTCTTAAAACCTAACCACTTTGGCCAAATCTTTGTCACCCTCTCCTTAAATCTCCTTTGATGCATGTCTCCCTGTTTTAATGAGAACTCTGTGAGATGCCTTGGGTCATGTTGCTATTTCAGAAACATATTGTTGATGTTTGTTTCGTCTCAATTGGAACACAATGCAGGGGGTTGTTTAAAACTTGGCTAAATATGCTTTCATGTAGATTCCAGCCTGTGAAATCAACTGGGTTGGGTCCCATTTATTCCAGTTGCTTTGAGAATAATCAGTGTCTTCTTTCTCTTCTATCTATTTCTTATTTTGACTGGGGATTACCACACCCCCCAAGCAAGGTTATCACCCTTCTCTATCTCCTCCTGTCAGTCACCCATTTCTCTTTCAATCCCATATTTTCCATATCTTTCCATCTGGTCTTTGGCTGTCCTGTTCATCTTCTTCTTCTGCTTCTTCCAACTTCTCCCATCCTCATCTCTCTCCTTGCCATATTTCCCCACCTCTCTCCCCAGCAGGGGGCTGTGTAATATTTAAGAATCTTCTCTGCTACTTTCTTTGGTGTTCCCACAATCTTTCCTGACCCCCTGATGTGCTAGTTCTTGATCTGGTCATTCCTTCATTACTCCACATGTCCATCCTCGAATCTGCATCTCGTTGAGTGATACAGCACAGAAGAGTCCCTTCAGCCCATCGAGTCTGCACTGACCTATTTGCAGTCATCCCATTTGCCACAACTTGGCCTTGAATGTTATGACATTTTAAGTGCTCATCCAAGTTTTATTTTAAAGGTTGTGAGGTTTTCCACCTCAACTACCCACTGAGGCAGTGAATTCCAGATGCCATCACCCTCTGGGTGAAAGAAAATAAAATTCAAACCCCTCTAACGCTCCTGCCTTTCACTTTAAAATTAAGCCCACTTATTATTGACCCTTTAACTGAAAGGAATAGATAGTTGATACCCACATTGTCTTTGTCCCTCTTATACACCTCTATCAGGTCCCCCCACCCCCCAAACCTTTTCTGCCCCAAATAAAACAACCCAACCTTACTCAGCCTTTCTCATTCGTATCCAGTCATTGTTCCTTAGCTCTTGGTGCTGCTCGAGATTTTTGTCACTATATAAAACCTTACCTACTTATCTTCTTTCTTCACTGATCCCTGTTGTGCTTGTGAGATCTATCTTCTGGTTTCTGGCTAGCAACAGGGAGCACCAGTGTTTCCTAACGAGATAGGATGTTTTTTTTCCCCTCACACTATCACCTAAGTGCGGTAGTGCTTATTTTTTCCCCAGCACCCATGGTGTGTGTGTGCAGGTGTGAGACGCAGTGAAAGACACAAAGTGCATGAATCTTTATTCAAATTCCACCACCAGAAAGATAGGAAAACACCCGGGTGGCCAGTGACAAACATTGCCCTTACGAGACAGGATGTCAATGATTAGACTCAATGGAATGACAGCAGTGTTTAATTATGGCTCAATTATGAGGACACATTGTGTAGACTAGACGAGCTTCCTCTTGAGTTTGGGAGATCACAAGGAGATCTAACTGAGGCGTTTAGAATAATTTATAAAATTCAAAATGTTTTGGGGGATTTGAGGGACAATCTAGAATGGCAGGACAGAGCCATAAAATTAAAACAACATCAACTTGTTTCATGTAGCACCCTGAACAAAATAAAGTAATTTACTGGAGTGGTTATCAGACAAAATTTGGTACTGAGCCCAATCTGGATATTTTAATATTGGTGTCCAAAAGCCTTATTAAAGAGATAGAGTTTACAAATTAGCTGCAGATGAAAGCAAGAGTTTTAGAATCATGCACCATAGAATAAAGGGAAGCAGGGAATTTCAGAGTTTAGAGATAAGGCAGCTGAAAGCATGATGGTCAATCATTTAACACTGAGGAATGCACTACAAAGTGTGGAATGAGAGGAGAACAGAGGGCTCAGAGGAGGTGACTGAGATAGGGATGGGAAGGGACATGGGGGTATTTAAATATAAAAGTTAACATTTTAAAACTTGGTTGGCCATGAGCCAGTGTAGGAGAAAGTGAAGACTGCAGATGCTGGAGATCAGATTGGAGAGTGTGGTGCTGAAAATGTACAGCAGGTCAGGCAGCATCCGAGGAGAGGGAGAATTGACTTCATCAGGAATGTCGATGAAACGTCGATTCTCCTGCTCCTTGGATGCTGCCTGACCTGCTGTGCTTTTCCAGTGCCACACTTTTCAACCATAAGCCACTATAGATCAGATTCAGTAAACACAGGAGATGTGTGAATGGGTGTGAATTCGGATACAGAATTTTAGATGATTTCAAGTTTATGGTGAAGTGGAAGATGGAGGCTGACTAAGTGAAATGCAATACTCTGGAGTAAATGTAAGTAAGACTTGTATTTACATAGCACTCCTTACAACCATCACACATTGTAAAGTGTCCTGCAACCAACCATAGAATCCCTATAGTGTGGAAACAGGCCATTTGGCCCAACAAGTCCATACCAACCCTCCAAAGAGTATCCCACCCAGATCCATTCCCCTACCCTATTACTCTGACTAATTCATCTGAGCTGCACATTTTTGGACTGTGGGAGGAAACCCAAGCAGACACAGGGAGAATGTGCAAACTCCACACAGACAGCCACCCGAGGCTGGAATCGAACCCAGGTCCCTGGTGCTGTGACGTAGCAGAGCTAACCACAGAGCCACCGTGCCACCCGATGAAGTACTTTTGAAGACTATAGCCACCAGTTATAATGTAAGAAAAGTGACAGCCAATTTGCACATAGCAAGCTCCCGTAAATAGCAAAGCATGAATCTGTTTTTTTTAATGTTGATTCAGAGATAAATATCAGCCAGGACACTGCCTAGAACCAGCTCCTGACTATCCAAACTCTGAGACAAGATTGTGACAACTGAGCCATAGCAGGCAAGAGAAATCCCAGGAAACAATCTCTCAGTGGGAATCTGAAATTTGCTTCCACTGAACAGCTGTGGATGCTAAGAAATTAATTTTAAATTCAAAAACTGAGATTTTCATTGGGTCAGGGTATGAATGGATACAGGACAAAGGTAGAAAATAGTCTCAGACCAGAGGGCACAATCTCAGCATGAACACATTTAAGACAGACATGAGGAAGAATCTTTTTCTCTTGGGGTCGTAAATTTGTGAAACTTTTTATCTCTGAGGGCTGTCGAGGCTGGGTTAGGAAGAATATTCATGAGTGAAATGGATTTTTCATCAGTAAGAGAATCAAAGGTGGTGGGGATAAGGCAAGAAAGTGGAGTTGAGAATAATCATATCAGACATGATTTCAACGGATGTTGGTGCAGACTTGATGGGCTAAATGGCTTACTTCCTCTCCCACTTCTTGTGGTCTACGTGGAATTGAGTTATAGATCAATCATGACTCAACTTAATGGCAGCACACAGTCAGGGGATCAAATGGGCTCCTCCTGTTCCCATGTAAATTCTGCATTGCAAACCAGCCATCCAGCCAACTGAGCTCACCACCCTCCCAGTCAGCACAACAACACTGAGAGAATGTTCAGACTGAATTAGTCACTCTCATGGGTTTCTTGCAACCTGGCATTTCTGTTTACACAGCTTCTGAGATTATTGTATTCATCCGGGGACAATGAACAGGATTGACTGCTTCAGCTCATTTCATTCTCCTCGCTCAATAACTGGGCTGTGTTAACATCTGGGCAGATGTTGCATGGCTTGACAATTTGGCCCGCTGGTGGTGAAGGTGGAAAGTGTTTCCCTCCTTGGGATTGGATGAGGGTGGAAGCTGTGTAGGGTAGGGTTGTAGTAGTTTGAGCTGTGATATCTGATGCATTCCTGTTTTACACGATGTAGGTGCAGAGGAGCTGGGCAGTGGCCATTCTGGGCAACGCTATACCATGGACACTGATGATATTGTTGGATTCACTGTCGATGATTCAGACTTTGACATTTACATCGAGGAGGTAAGAAAGCATGTGGAGATGGTGTATGCCTGTTTGTGCGTGCTTATGTATACATACATGTATGTGTCATAACGTGTGGCACTGGAAAAGCACAGCAGATCAGGCTGGAAAACAGCAGGAAAATTGACATTTCAGGCATAAGCCCGAATGTGAATTTCTGATGAAGGACATATGTCTGAAATGCCGACTCTCCTGTTCCTCAGATGCTGCCTGACCTGCTGTGCTTTTCCAGCGCCACACTTTTCAACACTGATCTCCAGCATCTGCAGTCCTCACTTTCCCATATTTGGTTGTGTGTGTGTTTCTGCCCCATCCATGACTTCTCAGATACTGAATTTAACCATGTCCAAATGCAATGTATCCACATTTAGGCTGAAAAGTGGCAAAGTGACATTCACATACACAAGGGCCGGATAATGATCATGTCCAATGAATATGGATCTAATCTTTGCCTCTTGATGGTCAACAGCATTACCCCACTGAATACCCCACAATCAACATCCTGGAAGTTACCTTCGACCAGAAACTGAACCGGACTCACTATATAAATACAGTGGTTACAAAAGCAAGTCAGAGACCAGGAATACTGTGGTGAGAAATTCATCTCTTGAACCCCCAAAGGCTGACCACCATCTACAAGAATCGACACTATCCAGGACAAAGTAACCCTGCTTGATTGGCAACACATCCACAAGCATCCATTCCCTCCATCACCAACGCTTAGTAGCAGCAGTGTGTACAAAGCACACTCTGGATATTCACCAAAGTCCCTTAGACAGCATCGTATAAACCTATGACCCACATCCATCCAGAAGGACAAGGGCAGCAGATACAAGGGAACACAATCAGCTACAAGTTTCCCTCCTAACTTGGAAACTGATTGCTGTTCCTTCACTGTCACAAAGTCAAAATCCTGTAACTTCCTCCCTAAGTGCATTGTGCGTCTACCTACAGCACAGCAGTGGTTTAAACAGGCAGCTCACCACGTTCTCAAGAGCAACTAGGGATGAGCAATATATGCTGGTCCAGCCAGCAACTCCCACATCCCATAAGTGTATAAGACAAAAGCAAGAGTTACAGTCCAGCCTTTACTCCAGCCCTTCTTGCTCATGCTCAGGCAAGGATCCACAATTCCGTGCATGATAAACAGCAGATCACTGACAGAACTAACCAATTCTACAACCACGGGAGAAGATCAAAGCTCTGCAAACCTGCCACATTCGTCACTGAATAATGGGCAATTAAGCAATGATGGGGAAGCCCAATGATGGGGAAGCCCAACTCATCCCTCATTGAGGCCCATCCCTCAATGATGGGGAAGCCCAACTCATCAATGCCAAAGATTCCTAATAATCTTCAGGCAGAAGTGCCGAGTGGATGATCTATCTTGGCTTCCTCCAGATACTCCCAACATCACAGATGCCAGTTTGCAACCAATTTGTTTTATTCTACATGATACCAAGCAAGATAGGAGCCGGAGTAGGCCATTCAGCCCCTCAAGTCTGCTCTGCTATTCAATACGATCAAGGCCAATCTGTGGCCAAACTCCTTCTTCCTGCTTTGGGCTTATATACTTTGATATCCTTGCTTAATAAAGGTTTGTCTATCTCAGATTAACATTTAACAAATGAATCACCATCAACCACCGTTTGAAAAAGAGAGTTCCAAACCTGCATTGTATTTTGCAAAAAGAAATACTTTCTAACATCTCTCATGAATGGCCTGGCCCTAATTCTTTAGACTATGCTCCTAGTTCTAGAATCTTCAACCACTGGTAATAGTTGATCTTTGTCGATCCTGTGTTAATATTCCTGAAGATCTCAATTAAATCACCCATTAATCTTCTAAATTCTTAAGAATAAAGGCCTAATTTGACCTAAATAATTTCTCCTCACAACGTAATTTCGGAAGTCCATGTGTCATCCTTGTTAACCTGCATTGAACTTATTTCCCCTCCCCCTACCTTATCCCAGTTCCAATCTTCAAACTCAGCACTGCCCTCATGACCTTTCCTACCTGTCAATCATCCTTTCCACCTATCTGCTCCACCCTCCTTTCCGACCTATCACCAATACTCCCACCTCCATCGACCTATCATACTCTCAGCTACCTTCCCCCAGCCCCACCCACTTCCCATTTATCTCTCCACCCCCTCGACTCATAAGCCTCATTATTGATGAAGAGTTCTTGCTCGAAATGTCAATTCTCCTGCTCCTCGGATGCTGCCTGACCTGCTGTGCTTTTCCAGCACCACACTGTCGGCTCTGATTTTCAGCATCTGCAGTCCTCACTTGCTCCTGCATTGAACTCTGGGTCAAAACATCCTTCCTAAGGTGCAATGCCTAGATCTGCTTACAATATTCTCACAGAGTTTTCTGCATAACTGCAGCATAATGTCTGCATCATATACTCCAGCTGTTTGGATGTGAAAGCCAGCATTCCATTAGACTATTTTCTGCGTCTGTTCATGGGATTTTAAAGAGCTTTGCACCTGAACCTCCAAATCTCATTGGACATCCATTGTATTTAACTTTGTGCTTTCTAGAAAATACCCTGATCAATCCTATATCGGTCAGAAATGTATAACTCGCACTTGCTTATATGAAAATCCATCCGTCACAGCTTTATCCATTCACCTAATTTATCAATATCCTGTTGTAATTTCATGCTGTTGTCAACACTATCTATACTGCTGCCTAATTAAGTTGTCAGAAAATTTAAATGTTTGAATTTTTATGCCATTATCCAAGCCGTTAATGGATATTGTGAATAATTGAGCCCCCAACAGAGATCCCTGAGGAACACACTCGTCAAGTCTTGCCAGTTTGAGTGATCACTCATTATCCCTGCCACTCATCCAATTTCCTTGCCATGGCAGTAATTTTCCCTCAGTTCCATGGGCTTCCACCTTAACTAACAGTCTCTTGTCTGGGACTTCATCAAATGCTTTCTGGAAGTGCATATAAACAACATCCATCAACTTATGTCTGTCCATCATCTTTGTCACATGTTCAAAAAAACTTGATGGGGTTTGCCAGACATATAGCCTACCCTTCATGAATCCATGCTGATTTTCTCTTATCAGTTGAAATCTTTTGAAGTGATTAGATGCCCTATCCTTGATTCTCGACTCCAACAATTTTCTCACCATGGACATTAAGCTAACTGGTCTGTAACTCCCTGGTTTCCCCCTGTCACCCTTCTTAAAGAGTGGAGCAACATGAACAAATTTCCAATCCAGGGGTACAGATCCTGAAGACAGGGAACTCTGACAGATTATGGTTAGCACATTGGCTTTATGCTCTCCTACTTCTTTTAAAACCCAAGGGTGGAAACTATCAGATCCTCGGGATTTGTTATTCTTCCAGTTCCATTAATTTCCTCATTATTAATGATTTACTTCAACTACTTTTATTTTGATTCTATTCCTGATCCTCTCTTCATTTCCTTGGGACTTCCGCAAAGCTCTCCTCCTTTTCTGCTGTGACCACTGAAGCAAAATAATCGTTCATTATGTCTGCCATTTCCTCATGGTCATTGGCAATATCCAGATTCGCAGCCTTCAGTGGGCCTATAGTCCTCTTAACCAGCTGCTTTCCCCTTATATAATATAAAATCTCTTATTGGCTTTTATGTCCCTGACAAGTTTCCTTTCATAATCTTTTCTTAGTTGCTCTTATAAACCATTTTGTGGACCTTTGTTGGGCTTTCTATTTGTCCCATTCTGTGGGATTTCTATTATCCTTTGTGTTTTTACAAGCTCTTTCTTTTAATGTTTTGCTGTCCTGTATCTCCCTAGATTCTGTGGCTTTTTTTGTGTGTGTGAGGTGGAGCTTTTTCTTCTCATTGGTACAGACTGCTTCTGAATTGCATTAAATGTTTTTTTGAACACACTCTGCTGTTCCTTGGTTGTTTTACTTATTAGCAGAACTTCCTAGTTAACCATGAATAGTCCCAGCCTCATCCCATTAAAGTCTGCTTCACATAAATCCAAAATACTAGTATCCAATCTTTGCTTACCTCTTACAAAGCTGCATGAAATTTAATCATATTATGATCACTAGAATCATAGAGTCATAGAGATGTACAGCATGGAATATATCTCTATAACTCTATGATTCTAGTGATCATAATACGATATAAAAGATATAAAAGAGACCTAAGGGGCAACATTTTCATGCAGAGGGTGGTACGTGTATGGAATGAGCTGCCAGAGGAAGTAGTGGAGGCTAGTACAATTGCAACATTTTCAAGGCATCTGGATGAGTATATGAATAGGAAGGATTGGAGGGATATGGGCCAGGTGCTGGCAGATGGGACTATATTAGGTCCAACTTGTCCATGCTGACCAGATGTCCCAACCTAATATAGTCCCACCTGCCAGCACCCGGCCCATATCCCTCCAATCCTTCCTATTCATATACTCATCCAGATGCCTTTAAAATGTTGCAATTGTACTAGCCTCCACTACTTCCTCTGGCAGCTCATTTCATACACATATCACCCTCTGCATGAAAATGTTGCCCCTTAGGTCTCTTTTATATCTTTCCCCTCTCACCCTAAACCTATGCCCTCTAGTTCTGGTCTCCCCCACCCCAGGGGAAAAGACTTTGTCTATTTATCCTATCCATGCCCCTCATGATTTTATAAACCTCTATAAGATCAGCCGTCAGCCTTCGATGCTCCAGGAAAAACAACTCCAGCCTATTCCCTATAGCTCAAATCCTCTAAACCTGGCAACATCCTTGTAAATCTTTTCTGAACCTTTCAAGTTTCACAACATCTTTCCGATAGGAAGGAGACCAGAATTGCACGCAATTTTCCAACAGTGGCCTAACCAATGTCCTGTACAGCCGCAACATGATCTCCCAACTCCTGTACTCAATACTCTGACCAATAAAGGAAAACATACCAAACGCCTTCTTCACTATCCTATCTACCTGTGACTCCACGTTCAAGGAACTATGAACTATTTGACAAATGAACAACTAGGTAATGAATCAACTAAGGGTCATTGCTCATTACTACATCCAATATTCATTGTCCCCTTGTCACATCAGGATATATCATCATCAGAAACTATTCCAGATACAGTCTCAAAATTCACAACCTATCTGGCAGGTGTTTGGCCCTCTCTCCCGATCTATGTTAAGATCAAAATCCCCCATTAATACTACTATGCCTTTGCCATTTACTTACCCAATTTCAATATTCATACAGTCCAGCACTTTTGAGACCTGGACACCAGCTTATGATTTTAGTTCCTTTACAGTTCCTCAGTTCCACCCAGAAAGTTTCCATTGGTGCTTTCCCCTCATTGCATCCTCCCTCATCATAGATTGTGTTTCTAATCAGTCATGTTACTCCAGCCCTCTGCCATTTCTCTACCTCTCTTGTAAACCCTCTGGTATGCTTAGTTCTCAGTCTTGACCATACTGTTGCCATGGCTCCATAATGTTTACTATATCATAGTTTTAAATTTGAATCTGTGCCTGCAGTTCATTTAATTTGCTCCTTACACTCCATGCATTTATATAAAGAACTCTAATTTTAGCTGCACACTCTATCATTCCTTCACCATCTTTTAATTACTTCTCCCTCCTGTCTTAATATATTTTTCTTTATCCTGCCTTGTTCATTTAACTGGCCCAGCTTGTTAATCCTATTCACCGTGACCTTGTCCTCACATGATGAGCTTCTGCCACATTAGTTTATACCCTCCCACTGATTACTACAAAGGCTATGGGCCTTGACAAAATTCCAGCAATAGTACAGAAGACTTGTGCCCCAGAACTTCCTGCACCCCTAATTAAGCTTTTCCAGTACAGTTACAACATTAATGTCTGGACAATATTCAGGCTCATTCAGATAAGTGCCAAAGAATATTCACTGTACACGAGTGCTTTGACATTCAATTCAGGATTAAACATCCTGAGCTATACCCTTGACCAGAAACTCAACTGGATTCTCCACAAAAATACTATGACGACAAGAGCAAGTCAGAGGCTAGGAATACTGTAGTGAGTAACTCACTTCCTGACTCCCAAAAGCCTGTCCACAATCTGCAAGGTACAAGTGATGGAAAACTCCACACTTGCCTGGGTGAGGGCAGCTCCAATTACATTCAAGAACCTTGACACCATCTCGGACAAATCAGTCCGTTTGATTGGCATCACATCTACAAGCATTTATTCCCTCTACCACTCATGCTCAGTAGCAGCAGTGTGTACCATCTACAAGATGTATTGCAGAAAGCTCCTTAATACAGCACCTTCTAAACCCACGAACACTTCCATCTTGAAGGACAAGGGCAGCAGATACATGGGAACACCATCCCCTACAAATTCCCCTCTGAGTCACTCACCATCCCAATTTGGAAATATAATGCCGTTCCTAGAGTGTCACTGGGTCAAAATCCTAGAACCCTAAGGGCATTCTGGGTCGATATACAGCACATGGACTACAACCGTTCAAGAAGGCAGCTCACCACTACCTTCTCAAGGGGCAACCAGAGATGAACAATAATAGATGGTATAGCAAGCAATGCTGATATGCTGTGAATGAATGAAAACAAAAACACCTATTTGAATGAATGATTTAATTGTGATGTGTATTTTACAGTGAGTAAAGTAGTACAATACAGTGAAAAGGGTTTTCCAGCACCGTTTTGAATAGTTTTAAAAATAAGAAAGGAAAGAAAGATGTGGCTTAAAGAGAGTCCATCAGTCCTGAGCCAGTCATCGTCAATGCCTGCGCTGCCATCCATCCTCCACCACCTACTGCCATCTATACCGGGCCCACCAACAACAGTCACATTTCTCAGCAATTGCTGTGATGTTCTTCCACCACCAGTGCCAGACCCAACCAACGACAAAGTCTCCGATCCTCAGGCACTATTTTTCATCGCTGGGCCTACGTTGCCTCTGCCATCTATTTTAATGCCAGGTCCTGTGCTCGCTCCGGAAAAGTAAGTGGCTCACTCGAGACCACTCTGGGGTTCCTCTCCACCGATGCCATCTGTTCAAAGAACAAGAGGTCAGTAAAAAGAAAACGAAAAAGAAAAGAAACAAAGGGAAAGAAAAGCAGTCGGTGTAGATGAGCCTGATTCCACCAACATCTTGATGACACCTTTGCAAAACACGCTGGTTTGGCTCTAACTCACTCCGAGTTGCTAGTGCGAGAGATGGACATGTTCACATCCTGGACGACAGAGTTTCACTCAGGCCTAACCTCACCATCGTTGATCTGTTCATGTCAGTAATAAGCTGGAAGCTCAATACAATGGCACAGGGCGGTTTGTATTTCACTATTATATCTCCAACTAGCAGATCCTTCCTCTCCTGAAGGTGCTGACAATCCTCCAGTGTCTCATCTAAATGACCCATTCTTTGTCCTCTTGCACGAGAGTAATTAATGGAGCACTGGTAAGGGTCATGGAAAGTTCACTTCCTTATTTCCATCATCATTATGCTTAAGAAAATATAAGATTCTGTTCTCCAGCCAGACTAGACCTGAGCTCCATTAGGAAATAACTGAATGTCGAAATCTAACATCTCTCCTCTTACCCTGCTAAAGAACTCTACTGTTACTCTACTAAAGAACCCCTGTTAGGGGCGGCACGGTGGCTAACTGGTTAGCACTGCTGCCTCATAGCACCCGGGACCCAGGTTCAATTCCAGCCTCAGGCGACTATCTGCGTGGAGTTTGCACATTCTCCCCGTGTCTGCGTGAGTTTTCTCCTGGTGCTCTGGTTTCCTCCCACAATCCAAAGATGTGCAGGTTAGGTGAATTGGACACCCATAATGTTAGGTGCATTTGTCAGAGGGAAATGGGTCTGGATGGGTTACTCTTCGGAGGGTCGGTATGGGCTTGTTGGGCCGAAGGGCCTGTTTCCACACTGTAGGGAATCTAATCTAATATAATCTAAATTCCAACCATCCCCCAGGAGTTATCCCAGCTTCTGTCAGTGTGGTACAGGGGTGAGGAGGGGGTTGAAGGATCAGTGTGGGGGAAAGGAGTAGAAACTAAGTGATCTATGTTCCTTAACCACAGCAACAACTCAGCTGGACCCTGCTCCCTTCCCCTATCTCCACCCTCACCCCTCGCCCCTCCAATAAGGGACACTTGTCTGATGGAAGCTGAAGGGAGGATTGTGACGCCCCACACAGTCGGGCAGCACCTTTGTGTTCACATGCTCAGATATTGCGTTTGGCAGTTGCCCACTTTATTTCCCACAGAGCAGTATATCTCAGTGAAGATCAGTGCCTGAGGAGAAACAATCTGGAACTTTGGGAGGGGCATGGAGGGTTAGTTTATGGGGGTTGGTGGAGCAGCAGATTGCATTAAACAAAAAAGTCAGTGTTTTTCTGCGACTTTGACCTCAGCAACATCTGCTGTATTACTTGCGACATTTCGATGTGTGGGAGTAGCCTTCAGTAGAACTGCTGGAAGCGAAAAGGCCAGGTCTGGCAGGATGTAACTCTGTAAACACAATCCACCAAACAGTTTCTGGAACTTTCTGTTAGATTAATCAATCCCTGGCTATAACCCAGTGTAAGGGGAAAGGAGCCTCCAATTCAAATCATTCCTCACTGCAGGAAAACAATAGCTAGCCTCCCTGAGACAATGCAACAGCCCACTGCTTAGTATATGAAGTGCAGCATTCCCCACCAGCCCACTGTACCCTACAGGCAATGGGAGAAATTGAGGTCATATATACATTATCAACTAAATGCTGATAACAGAACTCAACTAACCTTTATCTACTTCCATTCTCCATTCAATAGCTTAATTTATGACCTGCTTACCCCACCAACTCAGGCTGCACTCCACCACACTAACATACACTCCCAATCTCCATGATAGTCACACACTCCTACTCCCCTCTCCATCACACTCTCTTCCTCACACTCGCTAACTTTCCCTCTCACTCCTACTCTCCCCCATTGTCTCACACTCTGTCTTTCCCACTCTCCCTCACCATCTCACACTCCCTCTCTATCCCAGTGTCCCTCACTGTCTCACATTCCCTCTCTTTCCCACTCTCCCTCACTGCCTCACACTCGTTGTCTTTCCCACTCTCCCTCACTCTGTCACTCTACAGTGTTTTTTCACGTTCCCTCCCTCCCCCTTCTTACTATTTTCCAAATTATTTACAACTGCAATTTTAGAATCCCAACTGTCTCATCTCCAGCTCTCCAAGCACCAGGAAATTTCTGCAGCTGTCAATGTGCTTAACCATTCCCTCAGCCCCTCATTCGGTAATAGTTTCCAATAAAACCGTCCTTTCTCTCACCTTGGCTGTTCACCTGGGGTGGCCCCATTTCTTCAGCCTCAACCCTGCCCTCCAACAAACTCATGTCACATCTCTGCATCTTTATTGCCATTTTATTATAAGATCATTTGTTCAACTGCCTCCGTCCTGTCTGTCCCCTTCACTGGTTAAATGTTCTCTGTAACAACATGAATCTTTGAAGTACCATCTTCATCTAGTTTCACCCCCATCTCCCCTCATGCCCTCTCTGAGCTCAACTTGACTATGGGACTCACCTCCTGTTACCTCAGCCCTATTCCCATTAAACTGCCAAGCATCTTAAGTTCCTCATTCGCCAATATTATAAATAGCTCTCTGCAGGTACTGCCCCTCCAAACCTACCATTTTTACTGCTCTGCTCAACAAACCAACCTTTACCTCTTTGTCCTTACAAACTGTCGTCCCATCTCCACACAGCTTTTCCTCTCCAAAATAATGGCCACCTGATTTCGAGGCGATCTGAGGAAATTTGTTTTCACCTAAAGGGTGGGAATCTGGCACTCATTGCCCATAAGGATGGTAGAGACAGAAACTCTTATGACATACAAGGAGTATTTATGATTTGGAGATGCCGGTGTTGGACTGGGGTGTACAAAGTTAAAAATCACACAACACCAGGTTATAGTCCAACAGGTTTAATTGGAAGCACACTAGCTTTCGGAGCGATGCTCCTTCATCAGGTGATTGTCTGATGAAGGAGCGTCGCTCCAAAAGCTAGTGTGCTTCCAATTAAACCTAGGTAAAAACAATGACTGCAGATGCTGGAAACCAGATTCTGGATTAGTGGTGTTGTGCTCTTCCAGCACCACTAATCCAGAATCTGGTTTCCAGCATCTGCAGTCATTGTTTTTACCTCGTTGATTTTAACCCTACTGCGAATCCTCTTGCAAGGATGCCTGCCTTGAAGAAGTTTTCCTCCTCTCTCTACAAGAATCTCAGGGAGTTCCTCTCCCACTGCAACTCCCAGGTCATTTCCTCTGCCCTGAAGCTCTTCAACCATGTCGTGAAACAAACTCGCTACCACAGCCACATTTGCTTCCTCTATGCTACTTTCTCCCCACCCCCACCTTCCTCTAGCTTATCTCTCCACGCTTCAGGCTCACTGCCTTTATCCCCGATGAAGGGCTTTTGCCCGAAATGTCGATTTCGAAGCTCCTTGGATGCTGCCTGAACTGCTGTGCTCTTCCAGCACCACTAATCCAGATTCCAATTAAACCTGTTGGACTATAACCTGGTGTTTTGTGATTTTTAAAGGAGTATTTAGATATGCACTTGCAGTGCCAAGACTGTAGGCCAAGTGCTGGAAAATGGGATTAGGATAGGAAAATGCATCTTTTTGATCGGTGTAGATTCGATGGGCTAAAGAGCCTTTTCTCTGTGCTGTAGATCTTTCAGGATTGTATGACTCTTTGGTTCTGAACATGTCACCTCCCAGATCTGTTTCTGCCTTTTCTCAAACTCCATGTTTGAATCCCTCCAATTGGGCATCCCCCGGACCCAATACAGAAACAGCTCTTATCGAAGTTACTAATGACATCCCACATGCTAGTGACAAAGTAAACATTCCCTCCTCAAAGCTCAATCTGCAACCATTTTCCGAGTTGACCATCCAATCTTCCTCCAACACCTCTCCACTGCCAAGCTGCTTGGTAAGACTGCTCTCACCCTGGTCCGTTCCTGCCTACTTGTAGCCGAAAAATTACTTGCAGTGGTTTCCCTTCCTGTCCCACACTGTTATCTCTGGAACCCCCAGGATCTATGCTTGGCCAAATAGAAGCATAGAAATTAGGATAAGAAGTAGGTCATTCAGCTCGCCTGCTTCCCCCTTCAATACGATTGTGATTAACCCCAAGAGGTCCACGGGGAAACCATTAATTAATCTCCGTGATCTTCCCTAAGTTCCCTTGGTAACAGACCTAACAGTGGCCTATTCAGCTGGAATTCATCACTGGAGTCTTTCATAAAGAAGACTCAGGTAGGGGTCCCAGACTGGGACTAGTGTATGTACACCATGAGTGGTTTTTCAATAATAATCAATGTTCCTCTCCAGTGGGCTTCCTGAGTTATTACAACAATCGAGGTTGATCTCCAACTCAGTGCCCTGTTCCTGCTTCCTCCCATATCCTTTGATCCCATTAGTTCTAAGAAATATATTTATCTCCATCTTAAAAACACTCACTATTTTGGCATCAACTGCTGTCTGAATTCCACAGGCTCACCACTCTCTGGATGAAGAGATTTCCCCTCATCTCAGTCATAAAGTGTCTATCCCATGTACTCAGGCTATGACCCATGGTTCTGGACTCCCTGGTCTTAGAGAACATCCTTCCTGTGTTGATCCTGCCTAGACCTGTTAGAATTTTACAGGTTTCTATGAGATAACCCTGCATTATTTTAAACTCCAGTGAATATAATCCTAACCGATCCAGTCTCTTTTACTAAATCAGTCCTGCCATCCCAAGAATCAGCCTGCTAAATCTTCGTGGCACCCTCACCATATCCCTCCTCAGATATGGAGATCAAAACCGTACACAGAATTCCAGATCTGGTCTCACCTGTACAACTAAAGAAAGACATTCCTGCTTCACATTCCTGAGTCACATTTTCCCCTTTCCCAATCTGCCACCACTCAGACAAAAATCTCCCTTCCTGTTTTTTACTACCAAAGTGGATATTCTCACATTTAGCCCCATTATACTTCATCTATCTTGTATTTACCCACTCACCCAGCTTGTCCAAATTGTACAGAAACATCTCTGCATCCTCCTCACAGCTCACCCTCCCACCCAACTCTGTGTCATCTACAAACCTGTAGATATGACATGTAGTTTCCTCCTTCAGATCATTCATATATTTTGGGAGGACTTAGGTATCCAAGCACTGAACTCTGTTGTGCCCCAATGCCACTCAGAGAAATGCCTGTTTCAATAGACAATAGATGCAGGAGTAGGTCATTCTGCCCTTTGAGCCAGCACCACCATTCATTATGATCATGGCTGATCATCCTCAATCAGTATGCTGTTCCTGCCTTATCCCCATAACCCTTGATTCCATAAGAGCTCTATCCAACTCTTTCTTAAAAGTATCCAGAGACTTGGCCTCCACAGCCTTCTGGGACAGAGCATTCCACCACTCTCTGAGTGAAGAAGTTTCTCCTCAACTCTGTTCTAAGTGGCCTACCCCTTATTTTTAAACTGCATCCTCTGGTTCGGGACTCACCCATCAGCGGAAACATGTTTCCTGCCTCCAGAATGTCCAATCCTTTAATAATCTTTTATGTCTCAATCAGATCCCCTCTCAGTCTTCTAAACTCAAACATATACAAGCCCAGTCGTTCCAATCTTTCAGCGTAAGATAGTCCCGCCATTCCGGGAATTGACCTCGTGAACCTACGCTGCACTCCCTCAATAGCCAGAATGTCTTTCCTCAAATTTGGAGACTAAAACTGCACACAGTATTCCAGGTGCGATCTCACCAGGGCCCTGTACAGTTGCAGAAGGACCTCTTTGCTTCTATCCTCAATTCCTCTTGTTATGAAGGCCAGCATGCTATTAGCCTTCTTCACTGCCTGCTGTGTACAAGAACACCTAGATCTCGTTGTACTGCCCCTTTATCTAACTTGACTCCATTTAGGTAATAACCTGCCTTCCTGTTCTTGCCACCAAAGTGGATAATCACACATTTATCCAAATTAAACTGCATCTGCCATGCATCCATCCACTCACCTAGCCTGTCCAGGTCACCCTGTATTCTCCTAACATCCTCCTCACATTTCACCCTGCCACCAAGCTTTATGTCATCAGCAAATTTGCTAATATTACTTTTAATACCTTCATCTATATCATTAATGTACATTGTAAAAAGCTGCAGTCCCAACACTGATCCCTGCGGCACACCACTGGTCACCGCCTGCCATTCCGAAAGGGAGCCGTTTATCACTACTCTTTGTTTCCTGTCAGCCAACCAATTTTCAATCCATGTCAGTATTTTGCCCCTAATACCATGTGCCCTAATTTTGCTCACCAACCTCCTATGTGGGACTTTATCAAAGGCATTCTGAAAGTCCAGGTATACTACATCCACTGGATCTCCATTGTCCATCTTTTAGTTACATCCTCAAATAATTCCAGAAGATTAGTCAAGCATGATTTCCCCTTCATAAATCCATGCTGACTCTGACCTATCCTGCTATTGCTATCCAGATGTGTCATAATTTCATCCTTTATAATTGACTCCAGCACTTTTCCCACCACTGAGGTCAGACTAACTGGTCTATAATTCTCTGTTTTCTCTCTCCCTCCTTTCTTAAAAAGTGGAACAACATTAGCCACTCTCCAATCCACAGGAACTGATCCTGAATCTATAGTACATTGGTAAATGATCACCAATGCATCCACGATTCCTAGAGCTACCGCCTTCAGTACCCTGGGATGTAGACCATCAGATTTCTTCTTACTCTTTGTCTCCTATCTGCCAACATTCTCTATCCATATCAGTACACAATCCCCAATTCTATGTTGTTTTGTTTTACATGCAAATCTCTTATTCACTTGTAATTGCACTAGTTACAAGTCAAGCCCCTGCTCCCCTATCCCTGTAATACTGTATTTCCCATGGCTAATCCACCTAGCCTGCACATCTCTGAACATTATGGGGCAATTTAAGCATGGGCAATCTACCTAACCTGCACAACTTTGGACTTGGGGAAGAAACTAGAGCAGACTAAACCAGAAACCAGAAACCAAAGGAAACCCACACAGGCAAGGGGACAGTGTCAAACTCCACACAGACAGTTGCCTGAGGGTGGAACCGATTCCGGGTCCCTGGCGCTGTGAGGCAGATGTGCTAAACAATGAGCCGCTCATTAGTTGGGCCCAAAAAACTAGAATTCTCTCCTTAAATCCCTGTCTCTTTTTCTCTCTCTCCCTGGCAGCTCAGTTCTGAAGAAGGGTCAACAGACCCAAAACGTTAAGTCTGATTTCTCTCCACAGATGCTGACAGACCTATTGAGATTTTCCATCAACCCCTGTTTTTTGTTTCAGTTTCCACTAAAATGTATTTCTTTGATCAAATATTTGGTCATCTCTACAAATTGTGTAATGCAGTGACAAATGTCCTGCAAAATTCTTTGGGACATTCTTTGTGGGCAGCACGGTGGCACAGTGGTTAGCACTGCTGCCTCACAGTGCCGGAGACCCGGGTTCAATTCCCACCTCAGGCGACTCTCTGTGTGGAGTTAGCACATTCTTGAATTGGCCATGCTAAATTGCCCATAGTGTTAGGTTAGGGGTATGGGTGGGTTGCGCGTCGGTGTGGACTTGTTGGGCCGAAGGGCCTGTTTCCACACTGTAATCTAATCTCATTATGCTTTATTGGTTTTTATTTTAATTCACTCACTGGGATTGAGTGTCGCTAGCTGGTATCTCCTCATACAGACCAAGCCTCTAACCTCCGTCCTCTCTCTCTCTCTCTCTCTCTTTCTCTGTGCACCTTCAAGTCACTCTCTGTCTTACAGGCAAAAAGCAAGAACTTCCAGGTTGAGACTCGGCTCCAGCCAGATTCCGCCACCACCCCAAGGAGACCATCTCACATCCACACACCCACTGCTCCAGACGCCAGCGTATCTCTCCACTCACAGGGTCGTGTCCTGGACATGGCATGTGAAGATGCCAACTGTCCAGGCGACAGCTTCTGTATGAGTGACTATGAGAGTGGAGGGTCCAGGTGTCACTGCAACTTGGGGAAAACTGGGGAGAAATGTAACAGAGGTGAGAAAAAATACAGAACCTGCACAGAATTTATGTCAATTTCCATAATATTGAAATAAGTTTCGTACAATTTACATTTAGTTTGCATGTAATTTACATATTGTTCACATATAATCTACCTTTGATTTGATTTATTGTTGTCACATGTACCTAAGTACAGTGAAAAGTTTTGTTTTGCAATACAGGCAGATCATAACATACAAAGACACAAAGATCATAGGGTGAATGAACAGAGTGAGGAATACAAAGTTATGATTGCAAAGAAGCAATATCAACATTAGATTTTGAAATTTGAGTGGTTTATTCAGAAGTCTAATAACAGTGGGGAATATGCTGTGGGTACATGTTTTTAAGCTTCTGTATCTCTGCCTGAAGGAAGAGGTTGGAAGAGATATGATAGGTGACAGGGGACTTTCATGATGCTAGCTGCCTTTTCATAACAATGAGAAATACAGATGGGAACAATGGATGGGAGAAAGTGAGGGCTGCAGATACTGGAGATCAGAGTCGAAGATGCTGCCTGACCTGCTGTGCTTTTCCAGCACCACACTCTCGACAATGGATGGGAGGGTTGGCATGGTGATGGACTGGGCCCTGTTCACAACTTTCTGTAGTCTCTTACGGTCCTGGGCAGAGCAGTTATGTACTAATCTGTGATGCATTCAGAATTGTATGCTTTCTATGATGTAACTGTAAACGTTGGTGAGAGTCCTTATGGACATGCCAAATGTCCTTAGCCTCCTGAGGAAGAAGAGGCGCTACTGTCCCTTCTTAATCGTCACATCAACATGGGTGGGCCAGGACAGATTGCTGTTGATCGCAACTCTGAGGAATTCGACGCTCTCGACCATCCGCACCTCAGCTCCATTGACATAGACAGAGGCATGACCTCCACGTTGTTTGCTGAAGTCGATGATCAGTTCTTTAGTTTTGCCGACATTGAGGGACAGACTGTTATCTTTACACCACGCCACCAAGCAGTCCATCTCGTTCCTGTATTCTGTCTTGTCATTGTTGGACATCTGGCCTTCAACGTGGTGGTATCATCACCAAACCTGTAGATGGAGTTCAGATGAAATTTGGCCATTTCATGGGAGTATAATAGGGGTGTGAGTACGCATCCTTGCGGGTCCCTGCTGTTGAGGATTGGAGGAGGTGCTGGAGAAGGTGCTGTTGCCAATCTTCACTGATCACGGTCTGTGGGGCAGGAAGTTGAGGATCCAGTTGCAGAGGGCAGAGCAGAGGCCTGGGTCTCAGAGTTTGGAGATTAGTTTGGTTGAGATTATAGTGTTGATGGTGGAGCTGTAGTCAATTAGTAGAAGCCTGACATAGATATCCTTATTATCCAAATGTTCCAGGGCTGTTTGTAGGGCAAGGGAAATGGTGTCTCGTGGGCCCCGTTGTGCTGGTAGGCAAATTGCAAGGGACTGAGGCAGGCTGGGAGGCTGGAGTTGATGTGAGCAATGACTAACATGTTGAAGCATTTCATAGTTATGTAGGTCAGAGCCACCGGTAGGTAGTCACTGAGGTGAGCTGCATGTGTTTTCTTGGCACCGGGATGATGGTGGTCTTCTTGAAGCAGGTGGGCACTTCAGATTGTAGCAAGTAGAGGTTAAAGGTCTGAGCGAATATTCCCACCAGCTGGTCCACACAGGATCCAAGTGCACGGAGGCAGACTCCATCTGGGCCAGTCACTTTTTGTGGGTTCCCTCTCAAGAAAGTCGATCTGCCTCAGTGCAGGAGTGACTGAGGGAACAGGGGCAGTCAGGGGTGTCGGGGCAGGTGACACCGTTTCGCTGACCCTCTGCTCGAACCAAGCATACAAAGCACTGCTCACATCAGGGAGGGATGTATTTTTGCCCACTATTCAGCTCTGCATCATTTGTATCCTATTATGTCATGTGGGCCTTGCCATGGACTGCGGCTGTCCCTATCGTTAGTTTGGGTCTCTAACGTAGACTGCTATTGCCTTCATTTATTCATGTGTAGTTTATATGCAGTCTACATATATTTACGTATAATTTACACATTTTATATTGAATGTATAGAGATTTGTATTTAGCTTGCATAGAACGTATAAACATTTACATAGAATTTACATAGTTTACATAGAAAATTTGCATGGAACTTACATACATCTCAGAAATTGCATATTCATAATGTCATATTGCTATATTGTATTGCATTATATTCACATAGGTTTACCAAAGATTTATCAAAGTTATTTATAATGATTTATTGTTGTCACGTACCAAGATACAGCGAAAAGTGTTGTTTTGCATGCTATTCAGGCAGAGCATATCATACAAAGTGTGTCAGGGCAGCAGAATTGAATGCAGAATATAGCGTTACAGCTGCAGAGAAGGCGCAGAAAGAGATCAGAGCTAACATTTGAGAGGTCTGTTCAAAAGTCTGATAACAGCGGAGAAGAAGCTATTTTTGAATCTATTCATACATGCATTCAAAATTTTATATCTTCTGCCAAATGGAAGAGGGTGGAAGAGAGTATAAACGTCTGGGAGGGGTTTTTGATTATGTTGATTGCTTTCCCAAGGCAGTGGGAAGTATAGATGAAGTCAGTGGATAGAAGGCTGGTTTGTGTGATGGACTGGGCTCTATAGAATTATGTAATATTTGCAGAGAATTTATAACCTGAAAACAGATGAATGAACTCAATAGGCTAGTTTATGCTCCCATGAACTTCCACATTTCCCTCTTTATCCAGCTGTAGAAACAAACAACAAACGCTCTTCTGAGTCATCAACCTGTTTTTATAGAAACAAGCCTCCTCCTACCCTCTTTTATCTTGCCCTACCAGCAATAGCTCCTCTTCCTTTCACCCCTCACGTGTTTGCTGGGTTTCCTTTAAAAACATACCACCTTCCAGCAAATGAAAACAAAATACTGCAGATAATGGAAATTTGAAGCAAAACCAGAAGGTGCTGATGAAACTCAGCAGGTCAGGCAGCATCACATAGAAGCCCTACAATGTGGAAGCAGGCCATTCAGCCCATTGAGTCACACCAACCCTCCGAAGACCATCCCACCCAGATCCACCTATCCCTGTCACCCTGTGTTTCCCATGGCTAATCCACTTCATTTGCACTTCCCTGACACTATGGGGAATTTGACATTGCCAATCCACCTACCTGCACATCTTTGGAATATGGGAGGAAATCCACACACACACAGGGAAGAATGTAGAAAATCTACACAGACAGTTGTCCGAGAGTGGAATCAAACCTAGGTCCCTGGCTCTTTGAGGCAGTAGTGCTAACCTTGTGGAGAGAACGACAGAATTAATGTTTCAGCTCCATGACATTTCTTCAGGGTTGGGAATTACGATTTGAAAAAAAAATCACCAATACCCTTGGGGGCTATTATTGACCAGAAACTGAACTGAATGAAACATAAGGTGAGGATGTTTTATTCATTTATGGCATGTGGGCATCACTGGCTAGGCCAGCATTCATTGCCCATCCCTGGTTGCCCCTTGAGAAGGTGGTGATGAGCTACCTTCTTGAACCACTGCTGTCCATGTGCTATAGATAGACACATCGTAGCATTAGGGAGGGAATTCCAGGATTTTCACCCAGCGAGACTGAAGGAAAAGCAATATATTTCCAAGTCAGGATGGTGAGTGGCTTGGAGGGAACTTGCAGATGGTGGTGATGCCATGCACCTGATATTGTATGTTTCTATGATTCCAGTACAGGGAATTTTTACATCATTAATTTGAGTAAGCCTGACCTTTTATGATTTGATTCTTTTTTAAATAAAACCAGTCAACTCATCATCTTTTCTTGAATGAATTGAGAGGCTTTGTACATTGAGGAATGATGGTTTCAGTTTGACCGGACATTTTTGTCCAAGTAATCCATTTAAGTGACATCCTCAGTGCTTGGGAGCCTCCTGTGAAGC
>NC_057711.1:3239500-3244864 GCF_004010195.1 Chiloscyllium plagiosum | reverse complement strand
TACTATTATAGGACAAGCCAAACAGAGAACAGCCAGGGAATTCCTAGAGGCATGGCACTCATCAAACCCACACTGCCATCCATGATCTCTACTTCATCTCCACTTCCCATCTGCTCCCCCTTAATTCCCCAGAGATTTCACATCTGATCAACCCAGCCTTAAATATTTTCAGTGATGGAACGTCCACATCCCTCTGATAGTGCGAATTCACAACCCTTTTAAGTGAAGAAATTCCTTCTCCTCTGAGATCAAAATAATTGGCCCCTCATCCAGAGACTGTGCACCACCTCCTTCCTCCACACCCCCAAACTCCACCTGTTCTAGACTCTACTGATCAGCATCTGTCGGTGTGTAATGATGTGTAAATTTATGTGTGTACATAGGATTTGGGAGCATGCTCTCAAGTATTCTTGAATATCCCCAATGGCTGCCTTTATCTGTGTCAAAGGTTCCCGGGTTCACATCCCCTGTACTAACCATTTGCACATGATTCAGGCTGATGTAGCAGCTCTGCATTTTCAGGGGTGCTGTCTTTCAGGTGAGACATTCTCCTGAGACCTCATTTACCATCTGTGTGGAGGTAAATGTTCCCAAGAGAATAATTCAAAGAAAAGCAGGGATTTAAACGATTCTATATAAGACCAGACACTCCTTCTACAAAAGCATCTGGAATTGCTTGATGGAGCAGTGCAGAAGGAGCTTTACTCTGTGTCTAACTCCAAGCTGTCCTTATTCTGGGAGTGTTTGTTGGGGACAGTACAGAGGGAACTTGACTCTGTCTCTCACCCCATGCTCTACTTGTCCTGGACTGCACCAATTTTAATTTTTCTGATTTCGGGTTTTATGTTTTTGATCAATGGCACCACCTGCTGATGTTTCGGACAATAGCACCAGATTGAGTTCTGAAAGACAGACATATTAAGGTGTTTGGAGGTGTGTTTGGAAGTGACAATAGTAATTTTAAAAATTCATTCACAGAATGTGGGCATCACTGGCTGGGCCAGCATTTATTGCCCACCCCTAATTGCCCGGAGGGTAGTTAAGAGTCAACCACATTGCCGTGGGTCTGAAGTCACATGTAGGCCAGACCAGGTAAGGATGGCAACTTCCTTCCCCAAAGGATATTAGTAAATCAGATGTTTTTTTTCCAACAATTGACAATGGTTTCATGGTCTTCAGCAGACTCTTAATTCCAGATTTTTGTTGAATTCAAATTCCACCATCTGCTGTGACATGATTCAAACCTGGGTCCCCAGAACATTACCTGGGTCTCTGGATTAACAGCCCAGCAATAATACCTCTAGGCCATAGCCTCTCTCCCATGATTGAGTGTGATAAGAAAGGAGGGCAGTGTGATTGAAAGAAGGGCAATGTGAGAGGAAGGGTAGTGTGTTTAGGACGGAGGGTAGTGTGATTGGGAGGGAAGATAATGTGATTGGGAGGGAGGGTCGTATAATTCAGAGGGAGAGTGAGGGGTAAGAAGCATGTCCCCTTTCAGCCTCCCCTACAATCAATATCTGAGCACAGAGGATTGTGGGTAGCCTTCTCCTAAAGAGGGGCTCCTGTGTAGCCACTCGAGGGCCATGTGTGGGCCTCACGCTGATGCCACTGCTATTCAACTAGCAGGGGCTTTACTCTGGAATCCACCTCCCCTAACGTGCCAGTGATCCATTCCCGACAACTACAACTCTCCATTGAACCCACACTCATCCCTGTCCATTGTAATACTGGCCGTGGGCACTACTCCTGATGGCGCTGTTGGACAGCCTCTGCCCCTCATGGGCCAGCCGTCTTTTTGGGTATGGGATTTCTGCAGTATTGGAGGTTTGATTGAGTTGTGTAGTTCAGTGCCTATTTTCTTTGTAGCAGCATTGGGTTTTTTGGTTTCACACCAAATCTTCCAAACTGTGAACAGAGCCCCACACCCTTAACATTCCCCTGTCCCCAACACTAAACTCCACCACCTACTGCATTGGTATAGCACCTTCCATGAACTCAGCACATCCCAAAACACTTTCAGCCAATTAGGTACTTTTGGCATTGATCACCATTATAACATGGGAAACAAGACAGCCATTTAGTGCCCAGGAAGATCCCATAAATAAGAATGAAGCAATAAGCACATAATCTTTTATTTCTCCTGAGCGACATTTATTGAGGGATGGAATTTGGGCAGGAATCTGGGGAGATCTGTCCTGCTTTTCCTCAAAGTGATCTTTTATTTCCACTTGAGAGGACAGGGGTTCCAATTTCTCATTGGAAAGATGGCATTTCTGTTTGTACAATGCTCCCTCAATATTGCACTCAGATTCTCAACCTGGAGTTTTATCTTGTTCTGTTTTGTAACTCCTGCTCCCTCCTCCTCCTCGTGCTTCCTTCACCTTCCCACAAGACTCACTAGAGTTGTTGTGGTTCTGTTCGCCGAGCTGGAAGTTTTTGTTGCAAACGTTTTGTCCCCTGGCTAGGCAACATCATCAGTGCTTACTCATTGGGTACTAACTGTGAACTTGGATTTTGGTCAAACAGAACATGAACCTTCCAGAACAGAGAGACAAATTTCCAAAGCTTTTCATCTTGCACATATCAGGACACAAGAATGTCATATTTCAAAGAACCGCAACAATTTATACTCTAGGAGAAAAGAGTACTGATTGGTTGAGGTATTGCTAAGCAGAAATCAATGGGAGGGGCCACATGTCCCTTACAGGGTCCCTGTAAATTCAAAAAATGGTGCAAGGGTCCTGCACATATTCCTTCATTTGCAGTGAATGTGTTCTTGGGTATCAGTGGTTAAAAAATTCCAGTGACATGACTCTCCAATCAGAAATATTTAACATCTAGAGAACTCCTCATTTGCACAGTCATCTCTTCATTTCACACTGAAGGAGCTTGACATTATCCAGGGCAAAGTAGCCTCTTGATAGGAATCACATCCATTCTCATCCCCACCAATGCTCAGAAGCAGCATCTACAAGATGCACTGCAGAAATACATCCTTAGCACCAAAGCACCTTCCAAACCTAAAAGCACTTTCATCTAAAAGGCCAAGGGCAGCAGATACATGAGAACACCACTGCCAACAAGTTCCCCTCCACTCACCATCCTGACTTGGAAAAAGTGCTTAAGTGTTGCTTGGTCAAAATAATGAAACACCCTCCCTAAAGGCGTTGTGGATCCACCTACAGCACATGGACTGTAGCGGTTAAAGAAGGCAACACCCACAACCTTTTCAAGGGGCACCTAAGGACAGGCAATAAATGCTGGCTCAGCCAGTGATGCCCAAATCCCATAAATGAATTTCTTTCAAAAATCTGCTGTGTCCAATCTGAACCAGTCACTTCTGATCTAGTCACTTTCTCTGATGTCCAGGGTTTTGACAACTTGCTGCCTCACCTAGACAGTAACAAGGCGAAATGAAGTGATTAAGAGCCTTTGGCTGGACTCTGTGCACTGTTGTTGATGTGACTGACACATTTTCACTCCTTTCACCCCTCTCAGATATCACTGTTCAGTTCCCAAAGTTCTATGGTTACTCCTACCTCACCTTTGAACCTCTCAGGAATTCCTACCAGAAATTTCAGATAACCATTGAGTTTAAGGTGAGTCTAACTGTGCAAAAAAGATCTGCAGAAAAAAATTGCAATAGATCCATGAGTGTGTCAATAAAGAGGCAGTTTCAAGTATTTTACTATTGTGTAAACTTGGAAATATTACATTTAGTTCCGATACCTAAAGTATTGATATAGACTGTGAATATCTGGGGCTCAAGCTTGGATCCCCACAAGCCCCAGCCTACCAACTTGAGAATTTGTTGTTTCTTCCTACTTTCTGTTTGCTTCCTTTTAATGAATGTCATGATTCCAGCTGATTTTAAAACAGTACTGACAATTCAGATCTGAGTGAAACCTGACTTGGTAGATCAATTATTTAATTTTTTTTTAGTTGATTATCCACATAGGAGGAGGCCATTCAGCTTCTCGGGACTGTTTCACTATTCAATGATCATAAGACCTTACTCTGTGGCCTTACTCTGTTTACCTGACTTTAGTCCATATCCCTTAATACTTTCGCTTAACAAAAGTTTATCTATCCCAGATTTAAAGTTAACAACTGATCCAACATCCATTGCTATTTGTGAAAGAGAGTTCCAAATCTCTACCACCTCTTATTGCAGAAATACTTCCCAATATCTCTCCTGAACAGTCTGGTCCTAATTCTCACACTATATCTATATTCTCTTTACCCTGTCTCCTGATGTTCATTCATTACCTTGTCGAACTCGTGCAGACTGATCTCGACGATGGTTTGCTGTTGTACTGCGGAGAGACAGAGAATGGCCACGGAGACTTTCTGTCTCTCGCAATCATTCGTCGACGCCTCCACTTCAGGTCAGACTTTTCCTTTGAAAATACTACTGAGAAAGCTGCCCTGCATTTACACAGCTCCCTGCGTTTACACAGTTCCCTGCGTTTACACAGCATTCAATGTTTATGCAATCCAGAGTTTACACAGCTTTCTGCATTTACACAACTCCCTGCATTTATACAGCTCCCTGCATTTACACATCATTCTATGTTAATGCATTCCACTGAGTTTACATAGCTTTTGAACTTGTACAGATCCATACACTTCTATCACTTTTACATTTACACAGACCCTTGTTTCCATTTCCACCCCACATTTACACAGTCCATTGCATTTAACAGTCCCCTCATTTTCATAACTCCTATATATAGACTATCTCTGCATTTACAGAACTCTTGCGTTCACAAAACCCCTGCATTTGCACAATGCCGTCCCGTAATTATATATCCCCTGAGTTTGCACAGCCCCCGCATTTACATGGACATCCACCCTTTACACGGCTCCTGAGTTTATGGCTGGTTGCACATTGGGATTATGAAAGATGCTATGTCAATGCATATCTTTCTTTTGTTTCCTAACAGGTTTAATTGTGGCACAGGGGCTGCAGCCTTGGTCAGTGAGAGCAGGGTACAGGCTGGGCATTGGCACACAGCCACTATCTACAGGCATGGTGTCAATGGCTGGTTACGCCTGGACAATGACACCCCAGTCACTGGCAAATCCAAGGTAACCTCCTGCACCTAAACGTAGGGGCAGGTGGTGGAGGGACTGGAAGGGGGATGGTGGGGGAGGGGAAAGAGGACGGGAGGGATGGGAATGGAGGCAAGAGAGCAAGAGAAAAGAGAGACAGCAAAGTAGAGTTGGGGAAAATGGAGGACAGGAAAGGGGATTGAGGGAAAGAGGGTCATTATGAATGAGGATGGGCAGAGAGGGAGAGGAAGGGGATGAGTTATTGAGCAAAGGGACAAGGATGAGGTTCAAGAGGGAGTGGGGAGAGAA
>NC_057711.1:3232134-3239449 GCF_004010195.1 Chiloscyllium plagiosum | reverse complement strand
CAGGAGAGTATAGAGCAGGGAGTGAGTGAGGAAGATAAAGAAAGGGGAGAAGTAGAAGGGGCGAGGTAGAGGAAGAGAGGTAACACAGAAGGGAAAGAGGAGAAAGGGGAGAGGTGAGGGAAAAAGAGTGGGGGAGAGAACAGAAAGTGAGGGGAAAGGGAAGTGGTTAGAATCATTAGGGTGTAATGGTTTTAACTGAGGATTGGAATGGAGAACAGGAAAAGGAATTGATAGAGAGAAGAAGGGGGTGGGAGGAGATTGCTGTTACTGGGATTGGCAGGTTTGCATGTTACATAGGGCCCAGTGGGATGCAGCACCTCACTCTGGGCTTTGCTGTTCCTCGCAGGGACACTACACTAAGATCACGTTCCGGTCACCATTGTACCTTGGCGGTGCACCAAGTGCCTATTGGTTGGCCAAGGTGGCAGGGACCAATCGGGGATTCCGAGGCTGCGTCCAGTCACTGGTCATTAACGGCAGACGGATCAACATGCAAGGCTGGCCCACAGGCCGAGCGGTCAGCGGGGCTGATGTTGGTACGTGTGGGTGGTGCTGGGAGAGAGGCTGGATGCTCTGGGCTGGGTGACTCAGTATCAGTTGAGCTGTGTTAACAAACCTCCTGGAATCACCATCAGCCACAGTGATAAGGGAAAAGTTTTTGGCAAAATCACAGAAGTGTTATGGCACAAAAGGGAGCCATTCGGTCCATTGTGCTTGCACCGGCAATGTCCTTGGAAGGCCACAGGTCTTACATCATCCCAGACATAGGAGGACGATCAGGCTATTCAGCCCTTCCAGCTTTGAATGGACATAATTCAGTTTTAAGATTGCCACCTTACTCTGGACAGTTCCACTGTTCTCTCATCAGAGAAAATAGTTTCTCACTATCTATAGGGTTGAATCTCATCATTCCTTCAGTGTTATAGAACATAGAACATAGAAAAGTACAGCACAGAATAGGCCCTTTGGCCCACGATGTTGTGCCGAGGATTAATTCTAATGTTAAATAAAATAACAACCTACTCACCCCTCAATTCACTGCTGTCCGTGTGCAAGTCCAGCAGTCGCTTAAATGTCCCTAATGACTCTGCTTCCACCACCACCGCTGGCAACGCATTCCATGCATTCACAATTCTCTGTGTGTCACTAGGTCAAAATGCTGGAATTCCCTTCCTAAAGGCATTTTGGATCTACCTACAGCACATGGACAGCGGTCCAAGAAGGCAGCTCACCACTACCTTCTCAAGGAGCAGCTTAGGGGTGGGTAATAAATGGTGGCTCAGCCAGCACATCAGTTTTACTTCCATGAACATGAAAAGCCCCTCCCATCGTCCTGATCTTGAATCGAATGCTTTTTCTTTTCTGCAGGAGGGTTCAGACTCTAATCGGGTCCTGGCATTGCAGTGTAAGAATGAGAATTCCTTGAGCCTCTTCAGAAATTTGCTGAGATCAGGCTCATGCGGTCGTAGTCTGAACTCCACTTCCCGTCTGCTCCCATCACCTTAGATTTCCCTGTCAATCATTAGAAAGTTTAGCCTTGAATGTATTCAGTCAGACAAATTAGAATATCAGATTAATGAACATCTAACAGAATTAATTCCTCCTCATGTGAGTCCTAAATCTCTTCTTCTGAAACTGTGGGGTCCGAATTCCTAGAATCCTCCATGAGAGGAAACATAATCACAGCATCCTCCCATAAGACTATCAGACATAGAGTTGAGGTAGGCTATTCAGCCCATCAAGTTTGCCCTGTCATGCCCATCTGATAATCCTCAACTCCGCTTTATTGCCTTTACCCCATAACCCTTGATTCCCTTACAGATTAAAAATCTGTCTACCTCAGTCTTAGATATACTTAATGACCAAACCTCTACAGCCTTCTGTGGTAAAGTTTTACTATCCTCTGAGAGAAGAAATTCCCCCTCATTTCTGTTAATAGTGTAAATCTGAGATGATGCCCTCTGGCCCTCAACTCTCCCGCAAGGAGAAACAATCTTTCTGCATCTAGCCTGTCACATTCTGACAAGCCTTACACATTTCAGTAAAGTCACCTCTCATTCCTCTAAACTGTGATGAGTACAAACCCAAAATACTCATCTCATTAAATAACCCCCTTCAGGAATTAGTCTACTGAACAACGTCCACAGTTAAGTATATTCCTCCCGAATTAAAGAGATCAGTACCCTGGGGTGTAGTCTTAATAATGACCTGTACAATTGCAGCAAGACAACTCAAATCTCCCCTTTGATAAAGTCCAACTTGCCCTTTGCCTTCCTCCTTATTTGCTGTACCTGAATGCTAACTTTGCATGCTTTGTCCAACGTCACCCAGATCTCTCTGCACCACAGAATTCTTCAGTCTCTGCACTTAAGTAATATTCTGTTTTTCTATTCTATCTGCTGAAGGGACACCCTCACATTTTACCACATTATACTCCAGCTGCCATATCTTTTTCCACTGACTTTGTAGCAAATTTAACAAGTATTAATAAATTAAACTTCAGAAGACAATTGCAGGAGTTTAGTCAAGGGGTGATCCTCACCCCCCCCCCTCCCCCCCGCCCCAGATAATTGCACACAGGTAGATCCCATAATATCTCCTCAGGCAAATCTTTGCAGATGTTATGAGGAAGGGGGGAGGTGTATTTGACTGTGGAATCACTCCATGGGAAATGGGTCTGTAGTATCTCGTGTAGTGGCTGGGTCCGAAGATCATTTGCTCAAACTTCAGATCTGAAGCACAGAAAATCCAGGCTGACATTTCACTTGTTAGTGCTGGAGGAGTGCCACTCTGCCAGAGGAACGGGTTTCTGGATGAGATGTTAAGCCGAGCCCCTAGCTGTCCTCTCGGATGGAGGTGAGAGCTAAAGGTGAGCAGAGGAGTTCTCCATGTAAGGTCAGCAAGATGGCAGGATGAGAAAGGGTTAAGAACCAGCCCAATGTGTTCAAATTTTGTTTGTCTTCTAACTGGACGGAGGGACAATGTATCTGCATCAGGTGACTTTGTGTTGGGGGAGGAGGCATTGGGGTATGTCATGTGACCAAATCTCCAGGAATGAATCCAGTACAGTTGGTAATCCTATTGTCAGGCCTTACTTTACTTATTGTTCTGTGGGATTCTCCAGGATCATTTCCGGACTTTCCAGAGATCTTACTGGTCCAGCTCAGATACAATGCCAATCCTGTAAATCTCCATCATCATGGTTACTTTACTTGCAGAGGACTCCCCTGAGGTTACTGCTTATCCAAACCTCACACAGTGTCCCCTCTGTCCTCCTGCCTTCACCGGAACCTCTTCCAATCTCCTGAAATCAGTGTTTGCATTTACCTAGGGGAGTGCAGCGCTGGATTGTGCAATAGGGTCTCCTGCATCAACAGTGGGAGCTGTGTCCCCCACAGAGCTGACTCTTATCTGTGTCTGTGTCCCAAGGGTTTCCGAGGGAAGCATTGCGAGGAAGGTATGTGTTCCCCACCCAGCATCTCCCTCCATACGTCATGCTGGTTGGTATTGTTGATGAGTCTGTGTGTGAATCTGAGTGTGCAAGTGAGTGTGTGTCAGTGTGACAATATCAACGAATGTGTGTCAGTGGCTGTGAGTGAATGTGTTGGTTAATCTATGTCAGTGAGTGTGTCATCGAGTGTGTGGGTATGCGTCAGTGAGTGTGTGCAGATGTGTGTCAGTGAGTGCGTCTATGGGTCAATATGTGTATCAGTGAGTCCATGTGTCAGTCAGTGAATATGTGTGTGTGTGTGTCAGTGACTCTATCTGCATATGTATGTCAGTGAGTGCGCACATGTTTGTGTGTGTGTGGAGGGGGTCAGTGAGTGGGTCTGTGAGTGTGCTCGTGTGTCTATGTATGTGTATGTATCAGTGAGTGTGTCTGTGAGTATGTGTGTCAGTGAATGCTTGTGTCTATCTATATGTGTATGTATCAGGGAGTGAGTCTGTTGGTATGTGTGTCAGTGAGTGCTTGTGTCTGTCTATATGTGTGTATATCAGTGAGTGTTTCTATGAGTCTGTGCATGTGTCAGTAAGTTTGTCTGCATGTATGTGTGTCTGTGGGTCAGTGTCTTTGTGTGTCAATATGTGTGTGTGTGTGTGAGAGAGTATCAGTAAGTGTGTATGTGTGTCTATTGTGTGTAGGTTTATGGGGAATGAGGTTGAAGCTTAATGTGGACCTGAAACCAGCCCTGATGAGCACAAGGTAAAAAGCTTCACCTTCGTGTCTCCTTTTAGCAATGTTTAAGTGTTATAAAAACCCATCCTGCTCATTAATATCATCTTGGGAAGGAAACTGCCATCCTTACCTGGTCTAGCCAGCATGTGACTCCAGACCCACAGCAATGTGGCTGACTTGGAAATTGCCATCTGAAATTGTTCTGGCAACCATTTAGTGCAAGAGCAATTAGGGTTGGGCAACAAATGTGGGCAACACCCACATACCATCGATGAATTAAGATCATTCCAAAATTCAGAATATATATCTGTTCAGATTATATATCTGTTTCTGATTCAAGAACTTTACAATTTATAACTCAAACCTCTGCTCTTTGTGTTTCCAATGACTCTGTGGCCTAGCTTTCACGTTGGTGGTCCCACAATTCAATGCTTCAAGAATGTCCTACGCTGGCCTGCCTTGGCCAATGGAGCCCCAGTATTACCTCTCCTTCATGGAATTCCAGATCACCTTCCGCCCTGAGACTGCCAATGGGGTCATCCTCTACAGCCACGACACCTCCAGTAAAGACTTCATCTCCCTCAACGTGGTGGCCAGATACGTGGAGTTTCGCTTCGACTGTGGCTCAGGAACCGCAACCATCAGGTCAGAGTTCAATTACAAAATGCACAGTGGGCCGTCCTGTCCACCAAATCCTCATCACCCCCTCCACCATGTATATCAAAGGTGGGACTCAGTTTGCTCAGTCAGGACAGTTACGACACAGAATGATACCATCAGTGCGGGTTCAATTCCAACACCGGCTGAGGTTACCATGAATGACTCACCTTCTCAAACTTTCTTCTTGCCTGAGACATGGTGACCCTCTGGTTGAACCGTCCCCAGTCAGCTCTCTTGCTAATGAGAGAGCAGCCCTATCATTTGATAAGCATTTTAAAGCAAAGGGGGTTCATGAGATGGTTCATGTTAGTGGGAATTATAGCTCTGTGCTTGGAATTCCCTCCCTAAAGGTATAGTGGGTCTCCATACAGCACATGGACTGTAGCTAAATATAAATCATGGACATCACCTGATGAATGGGGTATTGTTCTGAAAGCTTGTGATTTCAAATAGACCTGTTGGACTATAACCTGGTGTTGCTGGATTTCTGACCTTGTCCTGCCCAGTCCAACTAGGAGAAAGTGAGGACTGCAGATGCTGGGGATCAGAGCTTAAAAATGTGTTGCTGGAAAAGCACAGCAGGTCAGGCAGCATCAAAAGAGGAGAAGGGCTTATGCCCGAAACGTCGATTCTCCTTCTCCTTTGATGCTGCCTGACCTGCTGCGCTTTTCCAGCAACACATTTTTAAGTTCTGCCCAGTCCAACACCAGCACCTCCACATCAAGGGCTAAATATTGACCGGGACACTGAGGAGAACCTTCATGCTCTTCCTCAAAACAGTGTTAGGAAATCATTCATCCCAAACCTGAGAAGACAACTGGGATCAGGGAAGAGGTGGTTACCCTCCGTGACAGCACAATGTTTTCTCAGTGCTGACTCAATGGCACGGGATTTTGTTGAAATTGGTTTGACCAGCTCAGCTGTGTTAACCATTTACCAGTGACTCAAGAAGGTAGCTCACCACCACCTTCTCAAGGGGCAACTGAAGGTGGGCAGTTACATTTTTTTAAATTCACTCGTGGGTCAGCATTTATTACCCGTCACTACATGCCCTAAGAAGGTGGTGGTGAGCTACCTTCTTGAGTCACTGGTAAATGAGCTGGTCAAACCAATTTTAACAAAATCCCGTGCCATTGAGTCAGCACCGAGAAAACATTGTGCTGTCACGGAGGTAACCACCTCTTCCATGATCATAGTTGCCTTCTCAGGTTTGGGATGAATGATTTCCTCACATTGTTTGAGGAAGAGCAGGAAGGTTCTCCTCAGTGTCCTGGTCAATATTTAGCCCTTGATGTGGGGGTGCTGGTGTTGGACTGGGCAGGACAAGGTCAGAACTCCTACAACACTAGGTTATTTGAAATCACAAGTTTGGAAAGAAACCCCTTCATCACGTGACGTCCTTGGTTTATATTTAGCCCTTGGTTAACACCACATTAAAAGCATTACAGGGTCATCATCACATTGCTGTTGGTGAGATCCTGCTGTGTATAAACTGGCTTTAAGCACTTTGAAATATCCTGGAGTGCAACTCCAGTGCAAGTTCTGTCATTCCTTTTTTGTTAAAACTGACTCAGGAAAATCTCCTTGACAGGAAAGATTTATACTGCTACATAGGGAATAGGAACAAAAGAAGCCCCTTCAGCCCCTTTAATCTATTCCACAATTCAATATGTTCATGGCTGATCTGTTTGTGTTTGGAATTCTACATTGCTTTACATGACATGATGTTGAACTCTTTTTCCGTTGCCTTTGCCTCCATGCCCATTTCTTTTCATAAGAGACCTCTGTCTGTCCCACAGACTCCTTCACCCACCTCTACATGCTCCTTCCACCTGGATATCTCCCTCTGGCCTTTTACCTGCACTCCACCTGTTCATCAAGAGCTGCCAATGTGACATTGGTGGCCTTAATTTCTCTGCACCCAGTCTCCCACTGCCCCCCCACCACACCTCACGCATTCAAACCTATCTCCCTCTGAACTGGCTGTACTCCATGGATCTCAGATCCAACCCTGACTTTGTAACCGAGCCAGCTTTTAAGGGTGGTGCTGTTGTTGTCTGGCACACTGACCTCTACATAGCTGAGGCTGTGTGCCACCTCTCAGATCCTCCTCCTATCTGGCCCTCGACCATGACTCCACATTGGAACACTAGGTTATTGTGCAGGAAAGTCAGAACTGCAGATGAAGGGTGTGTTGCTTGAAAAGCACAGCAGGTCAGGCAGAATCTGAGGAGCTGGAGAATCAACGTTTCTCGAGCATAAGACCATCATCAAGATTGAGGGGTGGCTCAAGGGGACTGAGAGATAAATGGGAGGGGGTGGGGCTGGGGGGAAGGCAGCTGAGAATGCAATAGGTGGATGAAGTTGGGGGTGAAGGGTATAGGTCAGAGAGGAGGGTGAAGCACATAGGTGGGAGGGAAGATAGACAGGTAGGACAGATCAAGAGGGTGGTGCCAGGTTGGAAGGTTGGATCTGGGA
>NC_057711.1:3214485-3231860 GCF_004010195.1 Chiloscyllium plagiosum | reverse complement strand
TTATCTCTCAGCCCCCGTGGGCCATCCCCTCATTCCAGATGAAGGCCTTATGCTCGAAATGTCGATGGTCCTGCTCCTCGGACGCTGCCTGACTGGCTGTGCTTTTCCAGCACCACACTCTTCGACACCAGATTATTGTGTCTACAACAGTCACTATTTTCATTTCATTTGGTGATCTGCCCCCAGTGCCTCCAAGCTGATAGTCTCCCAGCCCCACACAGCCAGCATCTACCTCCTTCCCAAAACTCACAAACAGGACTGCCCAGGCAAACCCATTGTTTCTGCCTGCACCTGTCCGAACAAAACTGATCCCTTCCTGCTTTGACTGGATTTTTTTCTCCTCTTGTCCAATCCACAACTTCTCTGATACTTTGCGTCGGTTTCAGAATTTCCTGTTTGTGGGCTCCAGCTTCCTCCCTTTACATGTCCATCCTCCATCAGGATGGCCTCAGGGCTCTCCACTTCCTTCTGGAAAAAATACCGTCCCCATCCACCACCACCCTCCTCCACCTGGCTGAGATCATTCTCACTTTAAACAACTTCTCCTTTAGGTCTTCCCACTTCCTTCAGGTCAAAGGGTGCCCATGGGTACCTGCATGGATCCCAGTTACGACTGTCTCGTTCTGGGATACGTGGAACATTCCTTGTTGCAGTCCTACTCTGGCCCTCACCCACAACTCTTTCCCCTGTGTATTGATGATATCATCAGTGCTGCTTCCCTCTCTCATCTGGAATTGAAAAAATGTAACCACTTCCAATTTCCACCCCACTCTCACCTTCCATCCCTGACTGCTCCCTTCCCTTCCCTTCCTCGACATCTCTGTATCCATTTCTGGGGAAAGGCTGGCCACCAGTATCCACTATAAACCCACTGACTCTCTCAGTTATCTTGACTATGCAGCCTCACACCCTGCTTCCTGTAAAGACTCTATTCTGTTCTCTCAGTTTCCCGGTATCTGCGCATCTTTCCTGATGATGCCACATTTGACAAAGGAGCCTCTGAAATGTCCGGCTTCTTCCTCAACTGCAGATTCCCCAGCACTGTGGTTGACAGGGCCCTCAGCTGTGTCCAACCTATCTCTCGCACTTTGGCCCTCACTCCCTCTCTTCCCTCCACAATAGCGATAGGGTCGACCTGGTCCTCACCTACCAACCTGCCAGCACCCACACCCAGAGAATCATTAGCCACCATTTCTGCCGCCTCCAGTGGGATGCCACCATCAGGCAATATTCCCCTCCCCTCCTTTGTCAGCATTCCACAGGGACTGTCCCTCCAGGACACCTTGATCCACTCCTCCTCCATTCCATTATGTCTCCACAGCCTCATGGCATCTTCGCATGCAATCTCAGCAGGGGTAATACCAGCACATTTGCCTCCTCTCTCATCACTATCCAAGACCCGAAACATACTTTCAGGTGAAGCCACTATTTACCTGCACTTTGCTCAATCTAATCTACTGTATTGGCTACTCACAATGTGGTCTCCTCTGTGTTGGGGAGATGAAATGCAGATGAGGAACCGCTTTGCAAAGCACCTCCGCTCTGTCCGCAATAATGTCGCTGAGCTTCCTGTTTCCTGCCACTTCAACATATCACCTTGCATCCTGATCAACATCTCTGTCTGACGCTTTCTGTAAGAAAGGCATCTCATTTTCCACCTGGGGACGCTGCAGCCTTTAGGACTCAATGGCGATAATTTTACAGTCCTATTGATGTATTCATCCAAATGTCATCAACCACTTCCTCTGGAAGTTCATTCTATACATGAACTACCTCATGTTGAACAAAGCCCACTTTGTTCAACATCACCTCCTCTCCATATAACTCACCCTCAGCCTGCCACTTCTGCCCTCAATACCAGTTGCACCTCCAACCCATGACATGATGTGGCTTTGAACTGAAGGCCTGTGAGCAGCGGTGTTCCACAGGGATCGTGCTGGGTCCTCTTTTAATTGTCACTTATATAAATGATTTGGATGAGAAATTAGAAGGCATGGTTAGTTAATAGTGGCACATTTTTAACGTCAGAGAAGAGAAATTTAAGATGAGGGGCAAATGTTTTACACAGAGAGGTAGTTCATGTATAGAATGAACTTCCAGAGGAAGTGGTTGATGACATTTGGATGAATACATCAATAGGAAAGGTTGGAGGGATATGGGCTAGGACTAGGCAGGTGAGACTAGTTTAGTTTGGGCTTATGGTCAGCACGGGCTAGTTGGACCAAAGAGTCTGTTTCCGCACTGTATGAGTTTATGACTTTGTGATGGTATACATCTGAAAAATTTAATGCATTGGCCCTTCAGCCTTCTTCCTGTGCACCTCCTGTGTAGTTTATTGGTCTATCTAATTCATTCCATAGGAGTAAGGAGCCCATTTCCCTGAACCAATGGCATGAGGTGAAGGTGTCTCGTACTGCCAAGAATGGAATCCTGCAGGTAGATAACCAACACGCTGTGGAGGGGATGGCAGAGGTGAGTTCCAGACAAGTTGATGGGGTGCACGATGACTTAAGATGCTGAAATACTCCCCACTCCATCCTACCGAACTAATAGATTGGTGGGCAGTCAAGATTTGTCAATTAGATTACTTACAGTGTAGAAACAGGCCCTTCGGCCCAACAAGTCCACACCGACCCAGCGAAGCGCAACCCACCCAGACCCATTCCCCTACATCTACCCCTGCCCTAAACACTACGGGCAATTTAGCATGGCCAATTCACCTAACCTGCACGTTTGGACTGTGGGAGGAAACCAGAGCACCCGGAGGAAACCCACGCAGACACAGGAAGAATGTGCAAACTCCACACAGTCAGTCGCCTGAGGCGGAAATTGAACCCGGGTCTCTGGCGCTGTGAGGCAGCAGTGCTAACCACTATGCCACTGTGTATGGCATAGTTTTGATAAATCACAGCGGAAGTTGCTGCAATAACTCTTCACAGAAGAGTAAAAATATATTGTAGTTGAGTTGTACCGTATTGGCCATGTTACTGGGCTCATCATCCAGGAACAGGAGTTCACGTCTCAGCCAGAGGAATTTAAATAAATTAACAACCATATTGCTCTAAGGTGGCACAGTGCCAGAGACCCGGGTTCAATTCCCGCCTCAGGCAACTGTCTGTGTGGAGTTTGCACATTCTCCCCGTGTCTGCGTGGGTTTCCTCCGGGTGTTCCGGTTTCCTCCCACAGTCTAAAAATGTGCAGGTTATGTGAATTGGCCATGCTAAATTGCCTGTAGTGTTAGGTGAAGGGGTAAATGTAGGGAATGGGTCTGGGTGGTTTGTTCTTCGGAGGGTAGGTGTGGACTTGTTGGGCCGAAGGGCCTATTTCCACACTGTAAGTAATCTAAATCTACTGTCTAATCCACTTGTCCTACTTCTGCTTTTTATGATTCTTATTGACCTTTACTCAACCTTTGAAATGGCATAACATGTCAGTCAACTGTATTCAGGAAGGAACCTCATCACCATTCCTGTCCAGAGTCGAAAAGTGTGGTGCTAGAAAAGCACAGTAGGTCAGGCAGCATCTGAAAAGCAGGAGAGACGATGTTTTGGGCATAAGACCTTCATCAGCCTTGATGAAGGGCTTATGCCCAAAGCACCGACTCTCCTGCTCCTTGGATGCTGCCTGACTTGCTGAGCTTTTCCACCGCCATACTTTTCAACTCTGATCTCTAGCATCTGCAGTCCTCACTTTCTCCATCATCCTCATCCAGGCAAGTAGAAGGTGGGTAATAATTTCTGGCCAAACAGTAGGTCAGGCAGCATCTGAGAAGCAGGAGAGACGATGTTTCGGGCATAAGACCTTCATCAGCCTTGATGAAGGGCTTATGCCCAAAGCACCGATTCTCCTGCTCCTTGGATGCTGCCTGACTTGCTGAGCTTTTCCAACGCCATACTTTTCAACTCTGATCTCTAGCATCTGCAGTCCTCACTTTCTCCATCATCCTCATCCAGGCAAGTAGAAGGTGGGTAATAATTTCTGGTCAATCCAGCAATACCCAAAATTCCCAAAAATGCATGAAAATACACTGCAATAATCTTGTGTAAATGCAGATGCAGGAAATCTGAAGCAAATGCAGGGAATGCTGGAAAAACACAACAGGTCTGGCAACATTTGTGAAGAGAGAAACAATTAACATTGAGTCTGGTGTGAATCTTCTGTAGCATTTCTGCAGTTCAAAATGCCAGACCTGCTGAGTTTCTCCAGCACTTTCTGTATTTATTATTGTTATTTTTATATCCTGTTGGGATTACTTTTTATTGTATGTATTAGGAATGGGATGTGGGTGTCACTGGCTGGGCCAGGATTCATTGTCCTTCCATAATTGCCAAGAGGACAGCTAAGACTGAACCACACTTCTGTGGGTCTGTAGGACCGACCTGGTAAGGCCAGAAGATTTCTGTCCCTTAAATTCGTGAGTGAACCAGATGAACTTTTATAGCAAAAACAAAAACAGAAATTGCTGAAAAACTCAGCAGGTCTGGTAGCATCCGTTGAGAGAAATCAGAGTTAACCTTGCCGGTCCAGTGACCAGAACTGATGGTAGCAAGGAAAGGTGGACATTTATGCAGAACATGGGGTGGGGGGGAAGGGGGAGAGTAAACGATAGGTGAAGATAGAGCCCAAAAAGAAAGAAAAACAGCTAAGCAGATAAAGGAGTGGTTAAAGGTCAGTCTGGGGAATGATTACCTACTCATGGATACCATGAGTGGCTGACAATGGATTGTGTGTGGTAGCAGCCCAGCAGCCCATGTGATGTGTGGAGTTGGGGTAAGGACATGGCCATAAGCCTGAAAATTGTTGAACTCAATATTAGGTCCAGAAAGCTGCAGAGTTCCCAGGTGCAAAATGAGATGTTGTTCTTCCATCTTGTGCTGAGCTTCACTGAAGTACTAGAGCGAGCCTGAGACAGAGATGTTGGCCAGGGAACACAGTGGTGTGTTCAAGTGGCAAAAGTTTTTATAAAACACAACAGTCCCCATTAGACTTTCATTCCAGATTTTTATCCAATTCAAATTTCACCATCTGTCATGGTGAGATTTAAACCAACATCTCACAGAGCTTTAGCATGAGGTTCCAGATTAGTAGTCATAGAACATAGAAGAATACAGCGCAGTACAGGCCCTTTGGCCCTCGATGTTGCGCCGATCCAAGCCCACCTAACCTATACTAACCCACTATCCTCCATATACCTATCCAATGCCCGCTTAAATGCCCATAAAGAGGGAGAGTCCACCACTGCTGCTGGCAGGGCATTCCATGAACTTACGACTCGCTGAGTGAAGAACCTACCCCTAACTTCAGTCCTATATCTACCCCCCCTTAATTTAAAGCTATGCCCCCTTGTAATACCCGACTCCATACGCGGGAAAAGGTTCACACTGTCAACCCTATCTAACCCCCTAATCATCTTGTACACCTCAATCAAGTCACCCCTACACCTAGTCTAGTAACATTACCAGCATGTCACCAGATTTCTTGGGCAGGCCTCCTGAATGACAGGTCTCTCAGAATAATTCATTGGCCACCATGTTATGACTATTTGGTCAGCTGGATGTTTAGTTTTATCCAAGATCCCTGGCTAAAGAGAGGTTGGAGAGAGAAGACAAGACCAGATAAGGCAAAAGTGAGGACTACAGATGCTGGAGATCAGAATCGAAAAATGTGGTGCTGGAAAAGCACAGCCGGTCAGGCAGCATCCGAGGCGCGGGAGAATCCTTCATCAGGAATGTCAGGAAGGCCAGATAAGGCAACAAGTAACAATGATGTGGCTCTGTCTTTGGATTTTAAGAGTCATCTGGACCAGATGACACCACTCCGACCCTTGGCTTGTGATGGTAACATGTTCACTCAGGGAATCGAATTTGCAGTAGCAATGTGCACATTACCAGTGTGTTGTAGCCTGGCGCTATGGATAGTAATAATCAAGACTCCAGCATATTCTCTGGGCCCGTAGCATCATTCACCTAGTGTGTGTCTAATAGACTCTTAACTCCATTCATTTGACCAGAAACTGACCTGGAATCACCTGCTTTTACACGAGCAAGTCTGAAGTTAAGAACCTTGCAGTGAGTAACTCATTCCAGACTCCACAACGCCAGTCCACTAAAAATGTACAAGTTAGGAGGGTGCTGGAATACTTCCAACTTTTGCAGCTCCAATGACACTCAAGAAGCTTAATGACAACCAGGATAATGCAGCCCACTTGATTGGCACCACATCCACAAATATAAGCCCCCCCCCCCCCACCAACAGCAATGCTCAGTAGCAGCTGTGTGTACCACTGGATGCACTGCAGAAATTCACCAAGGGTCCTGAAACAGCAACTTCCAAACTCACAAACACTTCCATCTAGAAAGACAAGAGCAGCAGATACATAGGAACACGACCTGCACGTTTCCCTCTAAATCACTTATCACCCTGACTTGGAAATATGTTGTTGTGCCTTCAGTGTCACAAGGTCAAAATCCTGGAAATCCCTCCCAAACAACATTGTGGGTCTACCTGCGGCACATGGACTGAAGGGATTCAAGAAGGCAGCTCACCCCCACCGTCTCAGGGGCAACTAGGGATGGCCAATAAATTCTGGCCCAGCTAGTGATGCCCACATCAAGTTGAGGAATGTTAAAAGAATTCTGCCATTGCTCAATATCTTCACAAGGATATTCACAGTGGAAGACAGGAGTAATATCCCAACAATTAAGGAGGTTCGGGGGCAAAGTTGAGTATGGTAACCATTACAAAAGAGAAAGTGCTAAAAAAGTTAAAAGGTCTAAAAATTGATAAATCTTCTGGCCCCGATGGGCTACAACCCAGAGTTCTGAGGGAGGTGGCTGAGGAAATAGCGGTGGTGTTGGTTGTGATCTTTCAAAAATAATTGGAGTCAGGGAAAGTCCCGGAAGGCAGCTTACCCCCACCGTCTCAGGGGCAACTAGGGATGGCCAATAAATTCTGGCCCAGCTAGTGATGCCCATATCAAGTTGAGGAATGTTAAAAAAATTCTGCCATTGCTCAATATCTTCACAAGGATATTCACAGTGGAAGACAGGAGTGATATCCCAACAATTAAGGAGGTTCGGGGGCAGAGTTGAGTATGGTAACCATTACAAAAGAGAAAGTGCTAGAAAAGTTAAAAGGTCTAAACATTGATAAATCTTCTGGCCCCGATGGGCTACAACCCAGAGTTCTGAGGGAGGTGGCTGAGGAAATAGCGGTGGTGTTGGTTGTGATCTTTCAAAAATAATTGGAGTCAGGGAAAGTCCCAGATGATTGGAAAATCACTATTGTATCCCCTTGTTCAAAAAAGGATCAAGACAAAAGATGGAAAATCATAGGCCAATTTGCCTAACCTTGGTTGTTGGTAAAATGCTAGAATCCATCCTTAAGGATGAAATTTCTAAATTCTTGGAAGTGCAAGGTCAGATTACAACAAGTCAGCATGAATTTAGTAAGGGGCGGTTGTGCCTGACAAACCTGTTAGAATTCTTTAAAGAGATAACAAGTAGATTAGATCAGGGAAACCCAGTGAATGTTATCTATCTAGACTTCCAAAAGGCCTTTGATAAGAAGTCTCACAGGAGGTTGCTGAGTAAGGTAAGGGCCCATGGTGTTCGAAGTGAGCTATTAGCATGGATTGACAGAAGGCAGAGAGTTGGGATAAAAGGTTATTTTTTGGAATGGCAGCCAGTGACAAATGGTGTCCCACAGGGTTCAGTGTTGGGGCCGCAGCTGTTCATTTTATATATTAATGATCTGAATGAATGGACTAGGGGCACTCTGGCAAAGTTCACCAATGATACAAAGTTAGGTGGACAGGCTGGTAGTACTGAGGAGGTGGGGACGCTGCAGAAAGATTTAGACAGTTTAGGAGAGTGGTCCAGGAAATGGCTGATGAAATTTAACATGAGCAAATGTGAGGTCTTACACTTTGGATAAATGTATACAGGGACGGACTATTTTCTAAACAGTGAGAAAATTCATAAAGCCAAAGTACAAAGGGATCTGGAAGTGCTAGTCCAGGATTCTGTAAAAGTACACTTGCAGGTTGAGTCCGTGGTTAAGAAAGCGAATGTAATGCTGTCATTTATCTCAAGAGAGTTGGAATATAAAAGCAGCAAAGTGCTTCTGAGACTTTATAAAGCTCTAGTTAGGCCCCATTTTGAGCCCCACACCTCAGGAAGGACATACTGGCACTGAAGCATGTCCAACAGAGATTCACACAGATGATCCCTGGAATGGTAGGTCTAACATATGATGAGCCACTGAGGATCCCATGGGATTGTATTCATTAAAGTTTAGAAGGTTGAGGGGAGATCTAATAGAAACTTACAAGATAATGCATGGCTTAGAAAAGGTGGATGCTGGGAAGTTGTTTCCATTAGGCGGGGATACTAGGACCCAAAGGGGTCAATTTAGAATGGAAATAAGGCATTTCTTCAACCAGAGAGTGGTGGGCCTGTGGAATTCATTGCCATGGAGCACTGTGGAGGCCAGGACATTAAATGTCTTCAAGGCTGAGATTGATAAATTATTAATCTTGCAAGGAATTAAGGGCTAGAGGGGGAGAGCGGGTAAGTGGAGTTGAAATGCCCATCAGTCATAATTAAATGGCGGAGTGATGTCGATGGGCTGAATGGCCTCACTTCCACTCCTATATCTTATGGTCTATCTTCGTGTACACTCACCCAACAAAACATCTGACCAAAACTAAATCAAAGAATTGCAGATGCTGAAGATCTAAAACAAAAACAAATTCTGGAGGAACCCAGCAGGTTTGGCAGCATCTGTGCAGAGAGAAACAGTTCAGAACAAGTCCATTCTGAGAGAGTGGTATCTCTTACTCTGAGAACTCCATATTGTCTGTACTGGCATCTCTTCTCCCAACAGGGGGCTTTCACACAGATAAAGTGTAACACTGATCTATTCTTTGGAGGAATTCCTGACTACGACAATGTAAGGAGAAACTCTGAAGTCTTGCAGCCTTTCACAGGAAGCATTCAGAATGTAAGTACTCTGTGTCATGTGAGTGTTGTATGTGTCAAGAGTGTGGCACTGGAAAAGCACAGCAGGTCAGGCAGCATCTGAGGAGCAGGAGAATCGACATTTTGGGCATAAGCTCTTCATCTGAAATTCCTGATGAAGGGCTTATGGCCAAAACATCAATTCTCCTGCTCCTGAGATGCTGCTTGACCTGCTGTGCTTTTCCAGCACCACACTCTCGACTCTGATCTCCAGCATTTGCAGTCCTCACTTTCTCCATGTGTGTGTGTGTGTGTGTGTGTGTGTGTGAGAGAGACACCATGGTTGATCACATGACTCAGTACCTTCTTCCCACTTTCTCCCCATACTCCCCTTTCGCTCTAAGAACTATATTTACATCTTTCTTAAAAGTCTTCAATTTCTCCTCATCTCAATCCTAAATGGCCCACCCTGTATCCTTAAACAGTTACCCCTGTTTCTGGAACGTGTAAGTGTTGTGAATATTATTGTGTGTATATGTGTCCATGTGAGTATGTCTTTGTGTGTGTCTGCCGACTACATCCAGCTCAACCTCACTCTCATTCCTTAAGATTCCAACATTGTTTCTGATTTGTCCGTACTGTGTGAGCAGGAATTTTATTTTGTTAAATGTTGGGAAGGCTGTGTTTGGTCCCTGCTGTGACCTCCAATCCCTAGTGACTGACTCTATTTCTCCAGCTCCGGCAATTCTCTTGAAGTAGACAGTTTGCACCCTTGCAGTTGTGTATTGACTCCATTCTAACCCTATACCCTCTCCCTTTGTTCAGGATGTTTGTTTCCAGCCAGATAAATTCACCCGATTCTGCCGCTGCCTCAGCTCATCTTCTGCTGAAACCATTGGCAGAGCTCAATCCTCCACATCCCCACGGTCTGCGGACAGTGTCGCCCAATTTTTCCAGTGTACATTTCCAAACATTCCCACGCTGAAACTTTTGTCCCTCTCCAGATAATCCTGAATGATCGGACCATCCATCTCCAGCAGGACTTCAGTACCAGTGTGAACTTGGAGAATGCAGACCACCCATGTGTTAACAACCCCTGTGTCAACGGAGGCAGTTGCCATCCTCATCACAGTGCCTTTGAATGCGATTGTCCACTGGGCTTTGATGGACTGCAGTGTCAAAAAGGTAGGAAACCGTCAGGCCAAAGAATTATCAGGATACAGATAAGAACAGGAGGAGGCCATTAAGCCTGATCCAGTCTGTTCCACCATATAATCAATGCATGATTAACCTCTATAATAACTCTATTAAACTGCTTGATTAAACAATCTAGAAAAGAAAAGTTAAGTTAGGAAACTTAAAGTCATTACAGCACAGAATGAGGCCATTCTGCCCATTTTGTTAATGCTGGCACTCTGCAACTCATCTGTCCCCCCTAGGCAATAAGGACTAGTCCAGCCAGCCAAACCCACATCCCGTGGATGATTCATTTTATAAAAAAAACTATTTGCTCCTGTCATCCTACATGTTCATTTCCTTCAGGTGTTCAATCCAATTTCGTTTTAAAATCATTCATAATTTCTACTTTCTCCACCCTCAGGGGCAGTTAGTTCCAGATCATGACAGCTCACTGTTCCTCTTCACACCCATCCTCCACTCCACCCCCATAACTCTTACTTAAAACTCTAAAGCTGCTTCCGGCTAGCCCTCGTACCACCAGCCAGTGAGAAGAGCTTTTCTTTCTAACACATACACAGAATACTGGAGAAACTTAGCAGGATATAAAAAGGGTATTAATTAAGTTGTGAAAAGGATAGAATAAGTCCAAGCTTCTAAGAGCAAAGTAAACAAGACACAAATACAACACCACCTTTAGAGCTGAATGGGGGAGACGAAATGGAAGGAAAATGGAAGGCATAAGATAGTCAGTTTCTGAAGTTATGGAATTCAATGTTTGGACTTCAAGGCAGTGAAGTGTCTAAGTGGAAAATGAGATGTTATTTCTCCAGCTTGTGTTGTGCTTCACTGGAACATTGCAGCAAGCGTGGAACAGTAATGTTCACATGACAGCAAAGTGGTTTATTCAACAGACAATTAAGTTTTACTTTGTGAGAAGCTTAGATAAGGCAGATCAACCCATGCATCTCAATTAAACCGTCCCTTAGTCTCTTTTGCTTGCAGGAACAACAAGCTCTGATTCTTCAATTTAACTAAAGTAAAATCCTTCATCCTTGAGGCCACTCCAGTCAGTCTCAAGGATCCTCACATCCTTCCTGAAGGATGCCAGGTGCAATTCTCAATTTAGCAGAAGTGAGGAGTGCAGATGCTGGAGATTAGAGTCGAGAGTGTGACGCTGAAAAAGCACAGCAGGTCAGGCAGCATCCGAGGAGCAGGAAAATCAATGTTTCAGGCAAAAGCCTTTGTTGATTTTGCTGCTCCTCAGATGCTGCCTGACCTGCTGTGCTTTTCCAGCACCACACCCTCAACGCAATTCTCTATTTGCAGTCGAACTAAAACTTTATAAGCTTTAAATCAAAGCTTCGAAATGGAGACATAAAGAAATAAAACAGAAGATATTAAAGATGTTATGAACAGTTAAAGAGTTGAAGAGGGTATGTTCATGTGTAAGTGTACAGATGCTGGTTGAAACAGCCCACTCAGCAAAACTATCAATCCTGCCTCCATCTTGTAACATAAGTAATTGACAGACAGACTAATTAATTACCCACATTTTACTCTCATTCCCGTGATAAACATTCCATTGTTCATAACCCCTTTTATGGATAAGTTCCCCTTAGAGGCAATTGGATCAAGGTGTTTCTGGACAGAGTTGCTAGGTAGAGACAGTTCCTATTGGTGCAAGGATCAAGTATGAGAGAGCACAGCTTGAAGGTTAATGACAAAGGGTGCAATGGAGATGTGAGGATCGTCTTTATCACATAGCAACTTGTTTACGGTCAGGAATATATTGTCTGTGAGTGTGGTTGATTTAATCAAGGCCTTTAAATTGTATCATTGACTAAAAAGGAACAACGTGGCAACAGGAAAAGGCAAAGGATTAGCACGAGGTGCCTCAGAGAGCCAGCATGAACAGAATGGTCCAAATGGCCTCCGACTTAAAGCTTAACTTGTGTAACGTGAACTCTTGATCGCTAACAATCCATCTTGTCTTCTTTCTTTTACATCATACGGACTGCAGAATGTGGAAATTACTGTCTGAACAGTAAGTACTCCAGGATCTATCCTGGTGTCTAAGCCAGAACATCAGAGTAGAGCTTGCAGATCGGAAAATCCTCAGTCAATTTATCAAGCCGAGGACACCAGAACTGTAATGAGGGACCCTATTTGTAAAGCCCAGGATCCTGTAAGCTTTCTTACCCATCATGTCCACAGGCCCTGCCATTTTCAATGATTTATCAATATTCCACCTCAAGTCTACTCCTGAATTTGCACCACATTTTGTTAATTGATGCGCCAAATGAAAGTGTCCTGGTTATCCTCTAGAGGGAGCTCTACTCTGCAAGTGCTGCTCAGTGCGAGTAATAGAGTATGGTCACACTTCCTAAGGATTATAGATAGCTAAGCGTCCATTACTAGGGCAACTGTGGAACCAATCCCAGTCCTTTGGTGTGAATACACATATAATCAGGTCTTCAAACCTGTTTTTCCATTCAATAATATTGGGAATGTTTGCTATTTTAGCACCATATATCTGTCATGATTTGATAATTCTAATGATTTGGAGATGCCGATGTTGGACTGGGGTGTACAAAGTTAAAAATCACAGAACACCAGGTTACAGTTCAACAGGTTTAATTGGAAGCCTAGCTTTCGGAGCGCTGGTCCTTCATCAGATGGTTGTGTCCGCAACCTGACACAACTACCTGATGAAGTTGTCCAGCTCAGCTTTGAATATACTTAGCGGCCCAGCCTTGACAGTCCTTTATGGTAAAGATATCCACAGACTCACTCATTCCACATTCCCCCTCATCTTGGTCTTAATTGTGTGACCTCTAATTGTGAAATTGCACTTTTTGGTCCTTAAATCTACCACAACGGGAAGACAATCTTTCTACCCTATCAAATGCACTAAGACTTTTGTATGTTTCAACAAGATCACCTTTCACTCTTCTATGTTCCAACAAGTGCCGTCCCAATCTCCTCAAACTCTCCTCATAAGACAGTTACTTCATATTCAGGTTCAGCTTAGTTAACTTTCTCTGGATCACCCCCAATGCCGGTATATCTTTCCTTACATGAAAGGCTCAAAACTGTTCACAGTATTTCAGCTGTAATTTGACTAGTGCCCTTTACAGTCTTAGCAAAACCAACCTATTTTTCTGCTCCATTCCTTCTGAAATAAGGGCTAATGTTCCATTTACCTTAACTATTATTCACTAAACATGGACTATGCACAAGTACTCCCAAATGCCTCTGATCCATAACTTTCTGCAGTCTTTCTCTATTTAAATAATATTCATCTCATCTATTCTTCCTTCCAAGATGCACAAACACTTATTTACCCACATATATTCCATGTGTGAATAAGAAAGCAAGTATGAGAAAGGGCAGAGGGGAAGATTAATGGGTGATGGAGGAGGGGTGTGAGGGAGGGAATGGGTAGGATTGCCTGATGAGTGAGGAGGGGGGATACTGGGAATCGAGGCGGAATGAGAGGGGAGAAAGACTGGGAATGAAGGCCAAGTGTGGAGAGGGATGATAGAGTGCTGGGGAGGGAGAGTTTTGAGGAGGAAAATGTATGTGTGGTGTGGGGTAAAATGCAGGAGCTGAGGGAGAATGTGCATGTAGGAAGAAGTGAGAGATGAAGGGGTGTATAAGATTTAGGGGAAGATGGAAAGTATACAGGGATAAGAGAGGTATGGAGGTTAAAGGGCAGACAGGGGAGTAGATGGAGCTTTACTCTGACTGGTATTCAGTATGAGTTAATGTTAGGAGCTTGGGCATGGCGCAAAAGTGTCTCCGATGTGCTCCAGAAGGGAAAAACAAGTGACATAGCGAGACAGACCTCAGTTTAAATGAGTAAGTAGTAAAAACAGCAGGTGCTGGAGAAATTCCATGGGTCTGGCATCATCTGTGTGAGAGTTTGATTCTCTGTGGCTGAGGCCCCTATGTGAACCAAGGCTGTCCTCTGTCGGCCTGTTTGGGAATTGCAGAGATTCACTGAATTTCTTCCTGTGATTTCAGCTATTACAGATGCCATTGAAATCCCCCAGTTCATTGGCCGCAGTTACCTCACCTATGACCATCCAAATTTCCTTAAGCGGTAAGTGTCTTCCTGCTCACCATAAACATGTGACCCTTTGTGTTGCCTGTCAGTCCTGGTTCAGAGATAATACCTCCAAGTCAGAAGGTCAGGGATTACAACACACGTCAGAGGGAGTTTGGAAAGTTGATATCGATAATAACAAATACCACTGTGAGAATTACAGGATTTAATTTAATTGACAAGATAAAATCATTAAAGCTGACTGCATGGCAGGAGAACATTCAGCCCATCATTCTTCTTTAAGAGGACTATCCATTTAATTCCAATCCTCGGCTCTTTCCCCTAGGTCCTATAAATATTTATTTTTCCAACAATTGTCCAATTTCCTTTTGAATATTTGGAGTCATAGAGATGCACAGCGCAGAAACAGACACTTTGGTCCAACTTGCCCATGCCGACCAGATTTTTTTTTTATTATTCCTGATAAGAACAGACACTTGATCTTAGCCAAAAGGCCGAGAAGCGATGCCGACCAGATATCCTGAATTAATCTAATCCCAATTGTCAGGATTTGGCCCATATCCTTCTAAACCCTTTCTATTCATATACCCATTCAGATGCCTTTTAAATGTTGTTGTTGTACCAGCCTCCACCACTTACTTTGGCAGCTCATTCCATACACGCACCATGCTCTGCGTGAAGAAGTTGCCCCTTAGGTCCCTTTTAAGTCTTTCCCCTCTCACCTTAAACCTATGGTCTCTAGTTTTGGACTCTCCCACCCCAGGGAAAATAGCTTATCTATTTACCCTATCCATGCCCCTCATGATTTTATAAATCTCTACAAGGTTAACCCTCAACCTCCAACACTCCAGAGAAAATAGCCCCAATCTATTCAGCCTCCCACAATAGCTTAAACACTCCAACCCTGGCAACACCCTTGTAAATCTTTTCTGAACCCTTTCAAGGTTCACAACATCCTTCCTATAGCAGGGAGACCAGAATTGCATACAGTATTCAAAAAGTGGCCTAACCAACATCCTGTACAGATGCAACATGACCTCCCAACTCCTATACTCAATGCTCTGAGCAATAAAGGCAAGCATATCAAATGCTTTCTTCACTATCCTATCTACCTGAAATTCCACGTTCAATTAAGTATATAAGTCCTGCCCTGATTAACCTTTCCAAAATGCAGCACCTCACATTTATGCAAATTAAGCTCAATCTGCCACTTGTCAGCCCATTGGCTCATGTGATCAAGATCCCGCACTATACTGTTGTCCACTTCGCCTCCAATTTTGGTGCCATTGACAAACTTACTAACCATACCCTCCTATGTTCACATCCATTTCCATTGAATCTGCTTTCATTGCAATTTCAGGCAGCCCATTCCAGATCATTTTTTTGTTCCTGTCCTCCTACCAAAAGAAACATTTTCTCCCAATCCGCTGTAAAATAGCTCCTCAGGATTTTGAGCACCTCTATCAAATCTTCTCTTAAGCTTCTCTGCTTTAGGGAGGACAATCCCAGCTTCCCAAACTCTCCATGAAACTGAAGTCCCTCATCTTTGGTACCATTTCAATAGGTTTTCTATGCACCCTTTTTAAGGCCTTGATGCCCTTTCTAAAGTGTGGTGCCAAAATCTGAACACTATATCCCAGCCATTCAGTGGTTTACAAAGTCTTAGCACAATGATGTTCTCTGTATCCCTATTTGTAAAATCATGGTTCCTGGTTGCTAGTTTAACAGCCTTCTCAACTTGTCCTGTCACCTACAAAGATTTTTGCACATTTACCCCCAGTCTCTGTTACTGCACCTCTTTTAGAAATAATAATTCAGTTTGTATTGCCTTTCCTTACTGGAATTTATCACTTGATACTTCTGTGCTAAATTTCATCAGCCATGAGTCTGCACATTTCTTCCTTTTGTCTATGTTAAAATCTCTGACCTCCTAGCCACATTAGGGAGATTTAAATTATCCTTAGATAAGCTCATGGATGATTTTGGGATAGTGTAGGGGGATGAGCTGAGAATAGTCCACAGGTCGACGCAACATCAAGGGCGGAAGGGCCTGTTCTACGCGGTATTGTTCTATGTTCTATGCTCTATCTTATTGTTTATTAGGTAACAGAATTTTGTGTCATGTGCAGTCTTTGAAATAATGACCAGTGTACCCATGTCCTGGTCACTAATATATATAATAAAAAACTAGAGTAGTCCTCATCCTGAATCCTGGGGAACGCTGCTGTCTCACAGGACAACAGAATTTAGGGTGTAGGTTTGCTCGCTGAGCTGTAGGTTTGATATCCAGACGTTTCATTACCTGGCGAGGTAACAACATCAGTGGCGACCTCCAAGTGAAGCGAAGCTGTTGTCTCCTGCTTTCTATTCATATGTTTGTCCTGGATGGGGTTCCTGGGGTTTGTGGTGATGTCATTTCCTGTCTGTTTTCTGAAGGGTTGATAGATGGTATCTAGTTCCATGTGTTTATTTATGGCATTGTAGTTGGAGTGCCAGGCCTTTAGGAATTCTCTGACATGTCTTTGCTTAGCCTGTCCCAGGATAGATGTGTTGTCCCAGTCAAAATGGTGGGTTTGTTTTCCTCCGTGTGTAGGGCTACGAGGGAGAGAGGGTCGTGTCTTTTTGTGACTAGCTGGTGTTCGTGTATCCTGGTGGCTAACTTTCTTCCTGTTTGTCCTAGGTAGTGTTTGTGGCAGTCCTTGCATGGAATTTTGTAGACAACGTTGGTTTTGTCCATGGGTTGTACTGGGTCTTTTAAGTTTGTTAGTTTTTGTTTGAGTGTTAGTGGGTTTGTGTGCTACTAGGTTTCCGAGGGGTCTTAGTATTCTGGTTGTCATTTCTGAAACTTCTTTGATGTATGATAAGGTGGCTAGGATTTCTGGCTAAGTTTGGTCTGCTTGTCGTGGTTTGTTCTTGAGGAATCTGCGGACTCTATTTTTTTGAGTATCCGTTCTTCTTGAATACGTTGTATAGGTGGTTCTTCTCTGTTTTCCGAAGTTCATCTGCGCTGTGCAGTGTGTGGTGTCTCATTGGAATAGTGTTCTGATACAGCTTCGTTTGTGTGTGTTGGGATGGTTGCTGGTGTAGTTAAGTATTTGGTCAGTGTTTGTCGGTTTTCTGTATACGCAGGTTTGTAGTTCTCCGTTGTCCTTTCTTTCGACTGTGAC
>NC_057711.1:3176039-3213632 GCF_004010195.1 Chiloscyllium plagiosum | reverse complement strand
CTGCAGGTAATATAACGATGTTTTTGTCTTTTTTGAGGTTTTCTAGGGTTTTTTTCTTCTGTGTTCAGTTTGTTTCCTTCCCTCTTTCGGCTCAGAGTAGGTGCAACTGTCTGTCTGATTGTTTGTTGTGTTTCTTCCGTGAGATTGTTGTCCTTCAATGTGGTTTCTAATGCCGCGAGGAAATCCTTCTTGTCAGTGTCTCGGTAATTGAAATTTAGTTCTTTTACTAGTACCGCTTTTTCTGTGTCTGATAGGGTCCGGTCTGATAAGTTCTTTATCCATGCCCCTGTGTTATCAGTTTGGTTTTTTTTTGTGAGTTTGTCCAGTTTTTTCTTCAGGCCCTGATTTTCTTTATCTGTGTTTGTCGTTGTTTGGTGTTTATGGCTCGTTCTACCGCATCTGTCCATTCTTGATTTGTTGCTTGTTTGAATAACGGTTTTGGCTGCAATTTCCCGGTTGTATTTTCAGAGTCTGTGGTGAGCGCATTGATTAGTTCTCAGAGCATTCTGCGGCCGTTTCATTCTGTTAAGCTTCTGGCTTGAGGTGTTTTAATCAGCGGTTTATATTGAAGACATTTTGACAGTAGCTGTTTTCTCAAACATTCATGCAGGAAGTACAATTGTTCGCGGATGGAACTCTCTCGGATGGCATTCCTTTCCCATCTTTGGGCAAGTTGTAGCGTGTTGCACCCATAGGTTTTTGCAAGGTTTGTGAAGGTTTATAGCTCAGGTTGAGGTTTAGGGTGTAGGTTTGCTCATTGAGCTCTAGGTTTGATATCTAGACGTTTCATTACCTGGCTCAGTAACATCATCAGTGGCGACAACAGAATGATTACAGCGCAGTAGGAAGCCCATCAGCCCATCATGCCTGCAAAAGTTCTTTGAATGAGCAATCACTTTGTATCGTTCTCCCACATTTTCTGCATAACTTTGCACATTTTCCCTCATTTGATGTTCATATAATTCCCTTTTGACAGACATGATTGAATCTGCCTCTGTTATACTCTGTGGCTGCACATTTCAGATCCTACCTAACCTTTTGCTTCATGGAAAAGCTCTTCCTCATGCAGCTTTTGCTTCTTTTGTCAGTTACCTTAAGCCTGTACCCGCACATGATTTATCATTTCTCCCTTACCTACTCTGCACAGGTCCCTCATGATTTTGAACACCTCAATCAAATCTTCGCTCAACCTTCTCATCACCATGGAAAACAGCCCTAACTCCTCCAATATACCTCACCATAGCATCACCAGTGTCATTTTCTTCATCTCTCTCTCTCTCTCTCTCTCCCATACCGTCACATCCTGCCCTGGACACAGTACTCTACCTGAGGCTAAACTAATGTCTTCTATAAATTTAACAGAACACTCTACTCTATGCCCCTAACCCAAGGATATTATGTGTTTTACTAACTGCTTTTCAATCTGTCTCAACACTTTGCGGCATTTATTCATTTACAGTTAGATTGCTCCATTCCTTCCCCTCCTGTCCATGCCCTTTGACTAAACTTTTCAATGTCTTTCTTAAGTTCCACATTGTCCTCCACAGTTTACCAATGTTCAAAGTTTTGTACCATCCACCAGTTTTGTATCATCCACAACACTCCCCTGCATAGCAAGATAGATCTTGTTAATATATATATGAAATTAAAGGGCCCCAATACCAATGCATGGGGGACTCCACTACAAATCTTCCTGCAGACCAAAAACGTTGATTAATTGTTATTCACTGTTTCCAGCTGCCAATTTTGGATCCAAATTGTTACCCTTTTTATTCCATAAGTTCGAACTTTCCTCACATAGATTTATCCATGTGTCTATTAATTTTGTCTCAGTTAGTGATCCAAAAATGTTCCCCACCACAAAAATTAAAATAACTAGTCTGCAATTGCTTGTGTTATTCTTCCACCTTTGTTTTTGAACAACAGTATTTTTTTGCAATTTTCACGTCCCCTGGGACAACTCAAATCTAAGAGAATCTTGAAAATGAAGACCAGCGCCTCTGTACTGTGTCTTCCCTCAGTATTGATGGGTACATGGCATCTGGTGCCTCATCAATTTTAAGTGCAAGCAGTGAACACTGGGAAGGCATATTATCATTGGACTGTTAATCCAGAGACCCAGATAATGTTCTTGGGGACCGAGGTTTGAATCCTGCCATGGCAGTTAGTGGAATTTGAATTCAATGAAAAAAAATCTGGATTTAGGAGTCTCATGATGACCGTGAATCCACTTTTGATTATTGGAAAAACCCATCTGGTTCACTAACGTCCTTTAGGGAAGGAAACTGCTGGCCCATCCAGCGATGCTCTCATCCCATGATTGGATCAAAAAAATTCAATACTTCTTTTTCAATTTCCTCTTTCACCATGGCTTGGGTAGAATATTCTTCTTTCTGAAAGATGGTGTTAGCTTGTCAGTCTCAAAAACTACTCAGTAAGATTCAGCTTTCTGTCTTTTCATCTCCTCGTTATGCAACCTCTTCCCTCTTGCACTTTGCCCTGCAACATCACAATTTAATTGAGGCACTCAAGAGGGCAATAGATGATCATTTGGTGAAATATAATGTACAAGGGCATGGGGAAAATGGAGATTGATACAAGGTAATGATGTGAAGAGACAGTGCAACTGCTATGGGACAAATGGACTCTTTCTACATCATAACAATTCAGTGATTAATGTCTTTATTCTTATGGACTGATCAGTCATCCAGAGGCCAAAAGCAGGGGGGATAAATGTTTCGGAAGCTCATAAAATTGTTGAATGTTTTTTCTCATTGTTCGTTCATTTGGAATGAATCTGAATTCCATTTATTGAAGTTGATTGGTGATGGCTCCATTTTGAGTTAATGACTCCAGGTTAGCTTTGAATTGAGATTGTTGTTTTCCTTCAATCTTCTGAGCAGAGTCTCAGGAACCAGGTCCAATATCTTCATGAGGTTCAAGACGACAGATGATGATGGGTTGCTGCTTTGGAGAGGAGACAGCACCATGAGGATTAACAGTGACTTCATCTCACTTGGTCTCCAGGATGGTGCCTTGGTATTCAGGTGAGTTCTTTGGTCTCTATGTAGAGTTTCAACAGTATTTGTGACTCCTCAGAAACTAAAGCAGTCCATGTCCAAAGGCAGCAAGATCTGGACAATATCCAGGCTTGCTTCGACAAGTTATAAGTAACATGCATGTCACACAAATGTCAGGTAATGACCATCTCCAACAAGACACAATGTAACTATTGCCCATTGACATTCAAAGGCATTACCATCACTTAATCCCTCACTACCAACATCCTGGAGTTATCATTGACCAGAAACTGACCTGGTCTAGGTTTTTAATTATTGTGGTGGCAAGAGCAGGTCAGAGACCAGGAACCCTGCAGTGAATAACTTACCTCCTGACTCCCCAAAGCCAGGAATGTGATAAAATGCTCCTCACTTAATTGGATGAGTGCAGCTCCAACAACATTCAAGAAGCTTCTGACACTATCCAGGAAATTGGCACCACATCTACAAATATCCACTTCGTCCACCACCAACACTCAGTAGCAGTAGTGTGTATAAGATGCTGCAGAAATTCACCAAAGATCCTCAGACAGCACCTTTCAAATGCACAACTACTTCCATCTAAAAGGACAAGGACAGCAGATACGTGGGAACACCAGCACCTGCCAGATCCCTTCCAAGCCGTTCACCAGCATGATGCTATTGTGGCACCGCAGAAAGTGTTCCCTGGCCAACATCTCTGTCTCAGCATTACTGCAGTGCTCCAGCAAAGCTCAGCACAAGCTGGAAAAAACAGCACCTCATTCTCCGCTTGGGAATTCTACAGCCTTCAGGACTCAATATCGATTTCAACAATTTTAGCGTTTGAGATACCTTCCTCCATGTTCTTACCCCATGCCTTGTTACCACATGGTCTGTTATTGCATGCAATCCATTGTTAGCCACTAATAGTTGCCATTTCTAGCTAATCATTCTCCTAGGCTAATCATTATCCACTCTTTTGTCTATTCAACTGTTCTTCTCTCTCCTTGAGCTCTATCTCCACCCATCATTTACTCCTTAGCACCTCCCCTCACCCTATCTTCTGCATAAAAACTAACTTTTTTCTAGTTAGGAGCAAATTATTGCAGATAGAATCATAGAATCATAGAGATGTACAGCATGGAAACAGACCCTTCGGTCCAACCCGTCCATGCCGACCAGATATCCCAACCTAATCTAGTCCCACCTGCCAGCACCCAGCCCATATCCCTCCAAACATTTCCTATTCATATACCCATCCAAATGCCTCTTTATGTTGGAATCTGTACTGAAAATGCTGGAGATCACAGCAGGTCACACAGCATCCATGGAGAGAAAGCAAATTAACATTTCGAGTTCCAGATGACCCTTCGTCAGAGCCGAAGTAAAGTGTGGAGGGGTCAGCATTTATGCAATAGCTGGGGGAAGGGTTTGGGAGTAGTGTGGTGTAATGTGCTGGGGGAGAAAAGATGTTGTTAATACAGATTAAGTGATGGGAATGTGAGAATGGCAGAACAACCGTGCATCTAACTGCCAGGTGAGAAAGAACATAGAGTCCCATTGGGGTGTGGGGAGGAAAGAGAGAGAGTTCATAGTGATGGTGAATGTAACAAGTAAAGATAAAAGAAAGGGAAAAAATTCCGAGCTACCATCTGAAGGAGGGTCACAGGACCTGAACCATTAACTCTTACTCCTCTCCACTGATGTTGCCAGGCCTACTGAGCTATTCCAGTTTTTGTCTCTCTTTTTACAACGTTCCTTTGCCCCCCCTCCTGTACTGGTGGCGTTTTAGAGACCGTGTTTACACCATTTATTGCTTTATCATCCCTAATGATGCAGTCGGCCACTTTTATTGCCTACAAACATATGCTCAAGGAATTCAACTAAGCCTTTCACAGTAATTTGTTGTTTGCATTTCGAATTTACTTTTATATAAAAAATCTAGAATATTGTAGAATCAGACTTTTCCTTCTCTTTTTACCAGTTAACAAACTTGGGACTGTGGCTTAACTGGGCCTTTCAAAATTGACCCCTATTAAAATGCTTGCGTGTTTCGAACTGCCTGGTTACAGAATGTTCAGTGAATTCCCTAATGTTTCTTCATACGGAGAATCTTATGTTATCCAATATCTTTATATACGGAGACCAAAGTGGCTGTGATTTACCTCTGGAAACTCCTTTTCAGCCATGTTACATTAACTTTAGTCAAGCTGCTACAACAACAGTATTATCTATTGTTCCTGTATTTACCCAGGTGTTTATACTGCTTTCTCTCTCTGTTGTTTCTGTATTTACTTGGGTATTTATAATGCTCTCCCTCTTGTTCCAGCTATAACCTTGGCAGTGGAACAGTTGCCATCATGGTAAATGGATCATTTCATGATGATAGATGGCACCGTGTGAAGGCAGTTCGGTGAGTCATTCAAGTAAAAGTAAAATACTGTGGGTGCTGGAAACCTGAAATAAAAACAAAGGAGAAACTCAGCAGGTCTGGCAGCATCTGTGGAGAAAGAAAAACTGAGTTAATCTTCCAAGTCAAGTATGATTCCTCTGCGGAACCCGTCCAGGCGAGTAGGGATTATTTCATCACTGTCCTGACTTGCGGCTTGTGGACAGACTTTAGTCATTCTGCGAAAGTGTCACAACAGACTCATAACAGAATCGAAACATTAACTCGGTTTCTCTCTCCAAAGATGTGGCCAGGGTGGTCAGTGCATTGAGTATAGGGGTTGGATGTCATGTTGCAGCTATACAGGACAGTGGTGAGGCCTCTTTTAGAATACTGCATTCAATTCTGGTCTCCCTGCTACAGGAAAGTTGTTAAACTTGAAAGGGTGCAGAAAAGATTGGTAAGGATGTTGCCAGGGTTGGAGTGTTTGTGCTGTAGGGACAGGCTGAATAGGTGGAGGCTTTTTAACTTCGAGCATCAGAGGCTGAGGGATGACCACAGAGGTTTATAAGATGATGGAGGGGGATGGGGGGGTGCATGGATAGGGTGAATTGCCAAGGTCTTTTTCCCAGAGTAGGGGAGTCCAAATCTAGAGGGAGAGAGTTTAAGGGGAGAGGGTTTAAAGGTAAAGAGTTTAAGGGGAGAGGGGAAACATTTAAAAAAGGACCGAAGGAGCAGCTTTTTCACACAGAAGGTGGTGCACATATGGAATAAGTTGCCAGAGGAAGTGATGAAGGTGGGTATAATTACAACATTTAAAAGGCTCCTGATCAGGTACATGAATAGGATGGTTCCACCACATTCTCAAGGGCAACTAATGATGGATGGTAAATGCTGGCCAGCCGGGACAGGATGAATTCTTAGAAAATTATTTACCTCAGTGTTGTACAGACCAACATTAAGAATTCCTCTCCTGCCCTCCTCCATTGTCTCTGAGATACCTCACTGTCAAACTGGTACCCTAACCTGGATCAATTAAATAATCAATTAAATCCAAATAAATATTGGGGATATCTAAGCCAGTGGTTGATGGTCAGATAGTGTCACATACCAGAATCACATGGAATCCCAGATGCTGCTAACTACATGGGAATTGTCTGGAAATTGAAATTTCCATCAGGCTATTCCCCCCTCTTCTGGAACTTTCTGAAAGAATCCAGTGAAAGCAGAGAGTTCAGAGTATTCTGCTGCTAAGTTAATATTTATCCAAGGGATTAAAAACTTGCTCTAAGTCCACAACTCGGCACTGAACCCCTGTTCCATTACAGCCTCTCAACACCTGGCACAACTCCCGACATACCCCTTCCCAGATTTGATAGCACCCCCTCTCCTGACTCGATAATTCCTGATCTGACCTGACACCTTTTTCAGACTCTCCCCCTCTGAACCCAACATGCCACAACCTCTCAATTGCCACTCCCCACCCCATACCAGCTGACCCCGATTCACTTAGCATTCATTCACTTTCCTGGCTTCCTTGACACTCAGCTCACACCCACCCAACAGGCAATTTACCATTTACCCAGATGGCCCAGGACCCACTTGGTTCCCTACCCAAATGGCCATTTTCTTGGAGAAAATTAGAGAATCACGAGGAGACGCACCGTGGCACTGAGAAAACAGATTCTCAAATACCCCCGAACCTCAGGGTCAGTGGTTTTTATATCTTTTTTTATCATGTTTCTGAGGGCTTATCAGCATGTCCAACTATATTAATCAAAGTACCTCACTCCAGCTACACAATAAACCAGTGATGTTAGTTCCCATTATCTCTCTAGTTGTACACTCTACTTAATGTTAATCTAATGTCACGGTTAGATATTTCGTGCTAACTTTTGCAACAATGGTCTTTCATTCCAGACCCTACTTAATATTTTCCTAATGTCGTGATTAGATATTTATTATCACCTCTGCTACAGTGATCTTCCATTCCAGACTAACCTGTCATGATTATATATATATAGCTATACCATCTATTACAAAAGTCTCCTGTCTCAAGCTGACCCTACTAACTATTAATTAGATATTTAATGTCATGTCCCAAATATTGATGGTCCCAATCTTGTCATAATGACACTTAACAGGGAGACTACCTGTCCTAACTGTTATCTCATCTCACCATAGTGACCTTTCAGCCTCAACCTTACTCTGCTAATTAGTGTAAGAGCATTCCATTATATTTAACCCATCCTGCCTTCCACAGACTCCTTGCAACAAATCACCAGTGGTCTTCATGCTTTACCCTATGCTCTTTATTTTCCATACCATTTGTCCACCTGGCCTCATACCTACCTAGCAGTCTTTCCCCTCATCCATCTGGTTCTCAAGGATAGGTATTCAGGAAGCACAGTGGTGGAATGATAACGACATTGGATATGCAATCCAGAGACATAGACAAATGCCACTCGGTTCAAGGACAATTAGAGAGAGGCAACAAATGCTGCCCTTGCCGCTGATGCCCGCATCGCGTGAAGAGACTAAAGAAACCTCTCTCCTGCCGGGCACGCTGAACCCCTCACATACCTTCATCTATTATCCATTCTCAGGAGCTGTCAAAATGGTTCTGATTCTGGGGGCAAATTAGCTCCCTTGGCTGGATGGCTGGTTTGTGGTACAGAGAAATACCAACAGCGTAGGTTCAATTCCCACACTGGCTGAATCTGACCCTCCTTCTCAACCTTTCCCTTGCCTGAGGCTTGGTGACTGTCACATGAAACCATCACCAGTCATAACTCTGCAATGAGAGAATAGTGTAAGGTCCTCTGGGACTGTGGATCCTTTAATTCCACTGGACAGAAAGACATTTGAACATGGAGCATGCATTGGCCATTCAACCTCTTGGGCCTGTTCTGCCATTCAGTTCACTGATTGATCTGATTGTAATCCCAAATCCGCATTCCCATCTACTCGTGAAAATCATTCCCCCCTACCCCCCCCCCCCCCCCCCACTTAAATTAACAAAGATCTATCCACCTCTGCCTTGAATCATTCAAAGGCTCTCGTTTCTTCCAGCTTTTCTGGAATAGAGTTCCAAAGACGAACAATCCTTGGAGAGAAACCAATTCTCCTTACCTCTGTTTGAAATGGGTGGCCCCTGATATTTAAACAAATCTAGACTCTCCCACCTGAAGAAACAATCTCTCCACATCCACCCAGTCAAACCTGTCAGGATTTTAAATGTTTCAATCAAGTCAACACTTAAATCACTGAAAGCACCGACCCCTGTAAAAGGAGGCATAGTTTAAACTAAGATCTTCTGCGCTGGTATAATAAAACAAAGAACAGAGGGTGCTGGAGATCTGAAACAAACAAAAACAGAAATTGCTGGAGCAACTTAACAGGTCTGGCAGAATCTGTGGAGAGGGAAACAGAGTTAACCTTTTGAGTTCAGTGACCCTTCTTCAGAACTAGGAAAAGGTGATATTTCAGCTGATGATGTGGGTTGGGGGTTAAAGAACTGAGCAGATAGGTGGAGGTGGCAGCCAGAGAGACAGAAATAAGAAGGAAGGCAGACAAAAGGGTTGTTAATAGTAAGCAGGAAAGAAGAGAAGCTTCTCAGATTCCTGAAGACGATTACAACAGGAGGCCAATGTTCGGGAATCTCCAAAAGTAAAAGTCATCCATCGGTAAGTGGGCATCTTTGAATCTGTTTGTAATATCTTGGCCAAAGTTTCCTGTCCCCCGTAACACTCTGTTCCAATGCTGCCCTCGATATGTTTGCATCAGGCTTGATTCATTTGACTTTGAGCTCAGAGATCCTCTCCAGGACCAAAGATATTAAATCCAAGCGAGTTTTGAGAAGATTTTAGTTCAGGTTGAGGTTGTGGATGTAGGCTTGCTCACTGAGCTGGAAGGTTAATTTCCAGAAGTTTTGTCACCCTACTAGGTAACATCTTCAGTGGGCCTCAGGCGAAGCACTTCTCATAATTCCTGCTTTCTATTTATATGTTTGGGTTTCTTTGGGTTAGTGATGTCATTTCCTGTGGTGAGGTCATTTTCTGTTCTTTTTTTTCTCTCAGAGGGTGGTAGATTGGGTCTAACTCGATGTGTTTGTTGATAGAGTTCCGGTTTGGCCAAACAAAGACATGCACAAGAAGCATGGCATTCCAACCAGAACTCTATCAACAAAACACATTCCACCCTGAGCTGCTCTCACTGCTTCTGCCAAGTCCCATGCAGTTAGCAGCCCTCTGCTCACTGACCTCTATTGGTTCCCAATCCAGTACTAGCTCAAACTGATTCTAATTTACTCTAATTTAATCTGTTCCTCACTGTCTTCCTCACTCCTTATCTCTACAATCTCCTCAAATCCCACAACCCATGCTTTTGTGTTATAGGCTACTCTCAAAGAGTCCATCAATGTGTCCGTTTGTTTGTGTGTGTGTGCGCGCGCATTAAGCTGTACAGTTGTCTGTGGCAGTGCATATCTATTTAAGGATATGATTGCAATGACTTGTTGTTTGAGTATCGGGATATTGACGGAATGCTTAGCTAAACATCTGAATCTCCTGACTGAGTGTTTCATCGTGTGTTTGTGTGTACAGGGTAAAGTCAGCTTCCTTTAGAGCTCTCTACATCATTTACATGTGTTTGATGTCTCTGTAATGCAGGGATGGGCAGTCAGGAAAGCTAACGGTCGACGATTATGGTGCGAAAACCGGCAAGTCCCCAGGAAAGATGCGTCAGTTGAACATGAATGGGCCACTCTATGTCGGTAAGAGGCAATCAGTACTAGACAGTCACTGGACTGCACAGTACTGTGACTCTCTCCTAGCTCGAAAACAGGGCACACCATCACCGAAAGCACAGAACTTCCCAGTCACCAATGCCAGTTTTCTTTATAAACTGGCATTAGATGCCTATTTCTAATTGCCTTTGAACTGAGAAGCTTGCTGGTTCATTTCTGAGTGCAGCTAACAGCCTGTTGTGGGTCTGGACTCACATGTAGACCAAACCAGGTAAAGATGGCCGACTTCCGTGTCTCAAGGACATGGTGAACCAGATGGGATTTTACAACAATCAGTGTGATGGTTACCATCACTGAGGCAAATTAAACTTTCTAGATTTTATTAATGCATTTAAATACTCCCATCTGCTCTTATGGATTTGAACCTATGTCCCAAGGGCATTAACCCAGGCCTCCAGAACAAATAGAATGTTGTAGAAACTCAGCAGGTCTAGCAGCATCTGTGGAGAGAGAAACAGAGTTAACATCTTGAGTTTAGTATGACTTCTGTTCAGAGCTCCTGGATTACCAGTCCAGTGACATTATCACTACCATCTTCCCCTAAAGTGCTAGCCCCTCGTGATGTGAAATCAGCAGAGTAAGGGATTGCTCTGGTTGGGTACGTGGGATCTCTTGGGCTGATAGTTATAAGTCATCAGCCTGGCTAGTGATCAACTGAATCTTCTTTGACAGATTGTTGTTAGATTGGTCTGCTGAGGGAGATGGAGTAAGTGCAGGGGGGATGGAGTTGGGTTACAGGTAAACTATGACTTTGCTGAATGCGCTGCAGACTTAAGGGGCTGAATAGCCTCCTTGACCACTGCAGAGGATAGACCAAGGTTCGTGCATGGGCCTAAGAAAAAGACTCACTGACACCTGAGGACAGCAAGTACAGTAATCAGTTAGAATTAGGACAATCCAAAACCAAGAGAAACCTCTGAGGACAGAATCAATGTGGGGTCCTCTATTAAGAGGATGCTTCAGGTGGTTATGTACAAAGTAGCCGCATCTACACAGAGACCGGCTCTGATCTGTATAGGAAGATCTTCCTCTGCACAGGAAGATGTCTCCACACAGGAAGTAATCTGGAATATAAAACAGATCTCAACAATGATGGCTATATAGCCACTGTTAATTGTCATAAAATTCCATCTGGTTCACAAATGTCTTTTACGGACAGAAATCTGTCATCCTTACCTAGTCTGACTCACATATGACTCCAGACCCAGCAATGCAGTTGACTCTTAGCTGCCTTCTGAAATGGTCCAAGTGGCCTCTCAATTCAAGGTTGGTTTGGGATGGGCAAAAAATACCAATGAAACCCATATTCTGTAAACAAGTACAAAGACTTTGTTTACACTCTGGAAACAGCTTATTCCACACAGGAAGTAATTCCCTCCACTGAGGCAGCAGCAACCTTGACACAGGAAAGAGTTATCACTGCACAGCAAAACCATACATGGGATAAACTAACCTTTCCACAGGAAGCAACAGCACATACACAGGAAGTAACCCCTTTCAGTCAAGAAGTAGCTCCTCATGTACAGGAACTGGCCTCCCATACACAGGAGGTAGTTCCCCTCAGTCAGGAAATAGATCCCCACACACAACAAATTGCTCCCCAGAGACAGGAGGTAGCCTTCTATACACAGGAATTAACTCCCTTCAGTCAAGAAGTAGCTCCCCATAAACAGGAAGTAGCTCACTTCATAAGTAGCTTCCTATCCAGGTGTAAATGTCTCCACACAAACATTATGGTGTGGTCAATGTGATCACTGAGAATGTTGTCCGACTGAGGGAAACTCGTGCCTCACATTTTTTTTCTTCTTTCCATACTATGTCAGGAGGGATGAAAGAGATCGCCCTCCACACCAACCGCCAGTACATGAGGGGCTTCGTAGGCTGCATCTCCCATTTTACCCTCTCAACTGATTACCACATCTCACTGGTGGAGGATGCCACAGATGGAAAGAACATCAACACCTGCGGGATCAAATAACTCCCTCCGGCCAGGAGCTGTGCCATGGTCGAAGGAGGAAAGGGGAAAGCAAAGGAAAAGTGTTACTCCTTCCCCAAAAACAAAATAACACTTGGACAATAATTATCTGAGCTATAACCGAGATTGGGAACTGGCAGTTACAAGATGTTCCATTTTCATGGGCTTTCAATGACAACTGAATCATCTAGTTGCATCATTTCAGCTGGACATTATCTTTTCCCTGGTTGAGTCACTTGTTTGATTGTATCCTGCTCTTTTCCAATTAAATGACAGCTCTTGGTAGACAATGGGCTGGACCCTGATCTCCCTCGATGTGTAAATTAGTCTAAAATAATAGATTTCTCTTGGACAAGGCAAGTGTTACGGAGCTTTGACTGATTTAAGGTACTGAGTGGTCAACACCTAGTTGAAAGACAGTAGAATGGATTTAAATGACTCAGTGACCTCCTCCCATTAATGTCCTGAGCCCTTGGAGCATTTGCTAAAGCTGCTACACAAGACCACAAGTTGTAGGGGCAGAATTGGCCATTTGGCCCATCAATTGAAATGGAAGTTTCTTTGTTTGTTGCCCAAGTGACTTACTGTTAGCACAAGGTGATTTTTATAGAAGTTTACCAATTATGCCAAATTTAAAGGGAAGAGAAAAATGAGCAAGGATTGAAAGATCAGAGGAGAGGGGAAGAGAGCTGGCAGATGCTGTCAATGTAGAGAATGTTTACAGGTTAACGCACCATGTGAGCTATTGCGTTTTGGTAAAACAAACAAGGAAAGGACTTATACAATTAATGGTAGAGCCCTGGGTATAGTTGTAGAACAGAGAGACCAAGGGATTCAAGTATATAACTCTTTGAAATTTGCATCATAGGCAGATAGAATTGTTAAGAAGGTGTTTAGCATGGTTACCTTCATTGCTCAGACCTTTGAGTATAAGAGTTGGAACATCATGTTGAGGTTGTACAGGACATTAGTGAGACCTGTTCTAGAATATTGTGTACAATTCTTATCACCCTGTTATAGGAAGCGCATTATTAAACTGGTCAGAGTTCAGAAACGATGTACAAGGATGTTGCCAGGCACAGAGAGTCTGAGACATAAATACAGACTGGAAAAGCTGGGACTTTTTTCACTGGAGTATAGGAGATTGATGGGTGACTTCATTGTGGTTTATAAAATCATGAGGAGCATAGATAAGGTGAATGGTAAGGGTCTTTTCCCTAGGGTGGTGGAGTTCAAAACTAGGGGACATATTTTTGAGGTGAGAGGAGAAAGATTTAAAAAAGGATATGGGGGCAACATTTTCACACAGAGAGTGGTTCATATGTGGAATGAACTGCCGATACAGTTACAACATTTAAAAGCGATTTGGATATGTTCATGAAGAGGAAGGTTTTCAAGGGAAATGGGCCAAGAACAGGCAGGTGGGACTAGTTTAGTTTGGGAATATGGTCGGCATGGACTGGTTGGACCCAAGGGTATGTTTCCATACTGTCTGACTTCACGACTCTATGGCCATAACCAGGAAAACCATCTACACATCCAGTTTATTTTCAGTTGAGCTTTTTAAGGACAGCTCACTGAATGATAGCTGCCATATTTTCTGGGATCTTTGTACTTGGCATGAATTTATAACGACCCAAAGCTTCAGCCTGACTTTGACACAAAGCTATGTTTTCAAGCTGATGCAAGCTCAGCTCAGATTGAAACCTCTTCACTTCACTTGGGTCACAAAGTTAATACGGCACAAAAGTAGACTGTTTGAACAATCGGGTCTTTGCCAGCTTTTTATCGAGTAATCTATCCCTGTTGTAGAGTTACCTCATGTTTCCAGTCTCTTCACTGGTAATTCTGCTGAATAGAAAGGGAAGGCCATGAATGGTGGGGAGTAGCCCCGATGTCAAACACAAGGAAGAAAGATGTCCATTGATACAGCACCTTTCATGATGTCATGTGCATTTTACAGTCAACATGTGGGGTGGCATGGTGGCTTAGTGGTTAGCACTGTTGCCCCACAGCACCAGGATCCTAGGTTCGATTCCAGCCTCGGGCAACTGTCTGTGTAGAGTTTGCACATTCTCCCTATGTCTGCCTGGATTTCCTCCGAGTGCTCTGGGTTTCCTCCCACAGTCCAAAGATGTGCAGGCTAGATGAATTGGCCATGCCAAATTGCCCACAATGCTAGGTGCATTAGTCAGAGGGAAATGAGTCTGGGTGGGTTACTCTTCAGAGGGTCAGTATGGACTGGTTGGGTCAAAGGGCCTGTTTCCACAATGTAGAGAATCTAATCTAATCCATTTGAGATGTAGTCACTGAAAGAGATGATAACTAACCTGAGCACAGCAAGCTCTCAAAACAGGAATGTTCAAATAACCTGTTATTGTGATGTCAGTTGAGAGATGAGTATTAGCTAGACCGTCTCTCCTGCTCTCCAGGTTGTGCAATGACAAGGTGTTGCCTTATCGTCTTAGCATCCTCCAATAGCGCAGCATTCCCTCTGACTGCAATAGGAATTACAGATCTACCTTTGTACTCGGGTCTCCAAAGTGGGAGTTAAGACCATAAAATTATAAGACTGTAAGAAATAGGAATGGGAGAGGGCTGTTCAGCCCTTTGTCTCAGCTTTCCCATTCAGTAGAGGTGGCTAATCCAGCACTCCTTAGCTCACTTTCGTGCAGTTTCCCTATAACGCTTGACTCCGCTACTGCTCAAGAACTTATCTCAGCCTAAAGTATTTTCAAGGACTCTCCTCACCCCCCACTCTCTGTAGCAAGGAGTTCCAAAAATATTCAATCCTCAGAAGAAATTCTGCTTTATTTCAGTCTTGAGTTGGTACTCCTTTGTTCTGATACTCTGCCACATTCCCCAAAGGGGGAGCATCCTCTCAGCATTTACCTTCTGTCAAGCCCCTTAAGAATCCAATATGTAACAATGATACCACCTCTCATTCTTCGAAACTTGAGTGAGCAGTATATTCCCTCCATACCGGGGGGATCATCCTAGTGAACATTCTCTGAACTGCCTCCAAGGAAATTATATCTTCCCTTAATTAGAGGAACCAAAACTGCTCACTGCACTCCACCTCCCCCCCACCACCCCCATACCTTGTACAGTTGCAGTAAGACTTCTGTACTCTCATAAGTCTAAACCCCAATATTCCATTAGCCTTCCTGGTTACCTGCTGCCCCAAAGTGCTCACTTTCTGTGTTTCAATGCACAAGTACACCCCCAAATCCCTTTATGTTTCAGCTTTCTGTAGTTCTTCAAGATGGCGGTGAAGTAGGGGCCTGGGGCTTGTCTGCTTCTGTCAGTTTTAATTGTTTTTTTTTACTTCTGCTCTTTTTGTCTGCACTCTTTCTTTTTTCTTTTGTTCACTCTTTAAACAGGGCGAGAGTGAGCCCAGTCTACCAAGCATGGTTGGCGGCAGCATCAAGAGTGGTTTCCTCAGGCAGAGCGAGTCTTCAGAGAGCAAACGTGGGCCCAGTGGCAAGTGATGGCGCTGGAGCATGGCAACGCCCATGTTGGTGGGCCCACCAGCGCAGGACTGGAGACGGTGGTGGTGACCATTGCCTTCAAGATTTCAGCCCCTGCGGTTGATGGAGAAGGTGGTTGGCATCAGGATTGGGACATTGGTCTTCAGCTGTGGCAATGCGATAGGCCCAAATCAGTACTCTTGGCAGATCAGCAGGAGCAGTGGTGGCATCGGCAGCAGTGTGGTAGGCCTGGTGTGGTTCTCCTGGTGGCATAGCAGAGATGGTGATGGTGACCCCAGAGAGAGAGAGACTCCTAGAATGGACTGTGGTGCGAGGGCATTGGTGGGCATGGAGGTCTTTGTGGAGACCACCCTCACAACCTCTCTGTTGTTGAGTGGAGCACGAGAAGGGAGGAAGAACTCTGTTTTTAGTTGTATTTTACTTGAACCGAAAATCTTCTGTAACTCAAAATGCCACCAGAGCATGACATCATGTTACACACTTCACTATTTATTTGTTAGATATAAGTGATAATAAATAGTTAAATTCAACTTTTCTCCATGTTAATAATATTTTGATCTTTTGTTGTCACTTCCAAAATTAATAACATCCCACTTTATCCCACTCCATTTGCCAACCTTTTGCCAACTTATCCTATAGCTATCTCTCTGTGAACTGTTTGTAACCCTCTCTCAATTTGTATCGAGGGTTACTGAGTTGTATTGAAGGTTATTAATCTATATTGGGGGTTTTGAGCAATATCAAGAGGTATAGAGCTGTATCAGGGACATTGACTTGTATCAGGGTAATGAGTTATATTAGGGGTTATTGTGTTGTATCAGAGGTAATGAACTGTATCAGGGGCTATTGCATTAGAATGGAAGTTACTGAGTTGTATTCAGGGGTTGTGTTGTATCGGGAACATGGATCCAAATCCAATTAAAGCAGATTGAGCAATTGAAAGTCAGGAAAAGTCTGGAATTAAAAGTTAGTTTAATGGTAAGTATGTAACCAGTGATGATTATCACTGATTGAAGTAAAAACCCATCTGATTCATTACTGCCTTTTTGGGAATGAAATCTGCTATCTTTCCTGGTCTGGCCTGCATATAACTGCAGACCAACAGGGTACTTTATACACAGAGTGACCCAGATACCCAGGAGTGAGTTACAGACAAAACTCTAATCAAGGATTTGGGGGCAAATAATTGATACCTGGGATTTACAGAGTGGAATCCAATTGTGTGTTCAGGGTCATTTATATATAGAATTACACATGCTCAGAGATCTGATCATGGGGTTCAGGGATTTATATATATATAGAATAACAGATTACTGGGAACAATTTGCATTCTCAAATCTAATCAAGGCATTTGTTGTGGTTTATATGTAGAATAACAAATACCTGGAAATGAGTTACAGACTCCAATCTAATCAAGGGTTCGTAATGGTTTATATAACAAATACTCAGGACTGAGTTACAGGCTGGTATCTAATCAAGGGGTTCAGAGTGGTTTACATATGGAATAACAGATACATGGGAGTGAGTTACAGACTGGAATCCAAATCAAAGGATTTTTTTGTGGAGTGGTTTCTATAGAATAACATATCTGGAGGTGAGTTACAGACTAGAATGTAATTGAGGAGTTCAGGGGCCGAATAATAGATACCTAGGAGTTATAATTTGGAAACTAATCAAAGTGTTTCAGGAATGTGCAACTATTGTAGTGAGCAGACTGCTGGATGAAGTGTGATCCGTGACACTGGAAGTAGACAGCATTCCTTCTCATTCCTTCACGCAAAACACATCTTACCTGTACAGGCAGCAACAAGTTTACTGATGTGGAGACATCAAGGTCTGTCTATTGCCAGAAGGTTATGTTGACGGCATTGCCAGATATGAATGAGACTGACTCACAATATAAGACAGCATCAATAAACTTAAACTCAACCATAAATGTCAGGTGAATTTCAAAATCGATATACATGAGGTGGTACATTTGAGTCATAGCGATAAATAACATGAAAACAGACCCTTCAGCCCAAATTGCCCATGACGACCAGATATCCTGAATTAATCTAGTTGCATTTGGCACATATCCCTCTAAACCCTTCGTATTCATGTACCCATCCATATGTCTTTTAAATGTTGAAATTGTACCAGCTTCCACCACTTCCTCTGGCAGCTCATTCCATGCACTACCATCTGTGTAAAAAAGTTGCCCCATGGGTCTCTTTTAAATCTTTACCTCTCTCCCTAAACCTATGCCCTCTATTTTTGGATTCCCCTACCATGGGGAAAAAGACCTTGGCTATCCATGCCCCTATCTGTGTCCCTCATGATTTTATAAACCGCTATAAGGTCACCCATCAACCTCCGATGCTCCAATGAAAATATCTCCAGCATATTCAGCCTCTTCCTAAAGGTTAATCCTGACAATATTCTTATAAATCTTTTCAGCTCCCTTTTGAGTTTAACAATACCTTTACTATAGCTGGGAGACCAAAATTGAATGCATTATTCCAATGTCCTGTACAGATGCAACATGGCTCCCAACCCCTATATGCAATGCGCTGACCAATAAAGGCAAACATACCAAATGCCTTCTTCACTTCTCCATCTTACCTGGAACTCCATCTTCAAGATTCTATGAAACTGCACTCCAAAGTCTCTTTGTTTCACAAGACTCCTAAGACCCTACCATTAAGTGCATAACTCATACCTTGATTTGCCTTTCCAAAATGCATTAACTCACACTTATCTGAAACTCTATCTGTCACTCCTTGGTTCATTAACCCATCTAATCAAGGTCCCATTGTAGTCTGAAATAGCTTTCTTCACTGTCCATTACACAACCAATTTGGTGTTATCTGCAAACTCACTAACCGTACCTCCTATATTCACATCCAAATCATTTATATAAATGACAAGCATTGATCCTTTCGGCACACCACTGGTCACAAGCCCCCCAGTCTGAAAAACAACCTCCACCTCCACCCTCTCACTTAGCAGAATAAGGCCAAATAGTCCTCAAAACTAAGAATACCAATGTAAATGGACAGGAGATTTGGTCTGTTGTCTTTGCAATTTGGAATATTTTGAAAAGGTCAAATGGTTTCAGGATGAAGGCCGCTTGTCTTGAACGCAATGTTTATGAATCCACTCGACTGCCAACTCAGGATTGGGTAAGAACTTCTTAACAGAGACACTTTGTTCACAGCTATTGTAAAATGTTCATGCTGAGTAGACAATCAACTCTAGAACCCACAGCATCCATCATAACTCACAATAGTGAAACAAGTTTGAGACTATTACATGGCAAGCTGAATGATGCATCTGTTTCATCAAACCTTAATCAGCAGAGATGCTATCAGAACCACAGGGTGCTGGAGGAGAAGGGTTGCTGAGTGACAGTATGAGGGAACTGGAATTACATCAGTAGAGATGCAGTCAATAACAGGGAGCCATATCAGAGGGTTTTGTGTTGTATCAGAGTGCATTGAGCTATATTCAGGCTATTGACCTGTATCAAGGGAAAGTGCACTGCATCAAGGAGTAATCAGCCATATCAGGGAATTTTGAGTTATTCTAGAGTTGTATTGAGCTGTATCGATAGGTATTGAATTACATTGTGGGTATTGAGCTGTATTGAGGAATTTTGAGCTGAATCAGGGTGCATTGAGCTCTATTGAGGCCTCTTGATCTATATTGGGGGGTTTGGGTGATATTGAGGGGTATAGAGCTGTATCAGGAATTTTGAGCTGTATGCAGGGACATTGAGTTGTATGAAGGGGTTGTGTTGTATCAGGAACATGGGTCCAAATCCAACTAAAGGAGATGGAACAATTGAAATTCAGGAAAAATCTGGAACGAAATTTGGAAATCTGGAATGAAAGCCGAGTTCCATGGTAACCAGTGATGATTATCGTTGATTGAAATAAAAACCTGTCAGATTCATGAATACTCTTTTGGGAACGAAATGTGTTATCTTTCCTAGTCAAACCTACATGTAACTCCAGACCCACAGCAATGTGACTAACTATGAACCAGCCTCTGGGCATATTGGAATGGACAATAAATGCTCACCCGGCCAGCAATGCCCATATCTCGTGAATGAATCAAAAGAAAATAGACCAAAACTATTTCTGTTGGAGCAGGGAGTCCAGGACCAAGGGAAATCACCTTAAGAGCTAGACTATTGAGGAGGAAAATTAGCAGATAGTTTTTCAGCTTGGATAACAGACCGGCACAACATTGAGGGCCGAAGGACCTGTACTGTGCTGTACTGTTTTATGTTCTATGTTCCATGTAAAAGGGTGGGAGCAATGTACAGCTGTGTACCACTGAAAAGGGCAAAACTTATAATTTAAATTTGTGGTCATTAGACATCTGCTAACCAAAGATTTGAAGCCAAATGGAGCTGAGACAAGTGTATTTAGATCGCATTCTTTCTGAACAGCAGGACTAGATGGAGAGGCGTGAATAGCTCCTTCTCTAGCTATGAGCAAAGCTATTGCGTAAAGCCTACCTCATTGACCCATTCATTGCTCACCGAATACCTTCCTAAATGTTTTGATGTCAAGCTCTGTTGCTAGTGTTTCTGTACAGAATCTTGTGTTTCTTATAAGTGTCACAGCAATGCAGTTTGTTGTATGTTTCAGGTGTATGTGTTGCTTTTCACAGACTCGATGTTGAGATAATGATCACTTCCTAAGAAAAAAACTGAGAAGAGATGTATTTCTTCAAAAAAAATAGCATTTTATTATGCCTGCACCATTTTATTCATGACCAAACAGGACAATGATAGCTTATTCCCCACTGACATTAAACTGTCCAGGATTATACTGTTCCATTTCTATGAATCAGCAGTTGAGACACACACGTAATCACTGGTATGGCCAATTCAGGCGATTCATTTTTCTGTCATCAGACAGCTTGCATAGGACCTGGTTTGACCAACTAGGAGAAGACTGGATCAGAGCCCAGCTCTAAAGGATCAGACTGGATCAGATCCCAGTTGGCTTGGATTTCTGTTTGCAATCTAAAATCCTTCACAGCTTTTGCATCTCAATTTTTTTAAGGCACTGCCGTGATATGCAACAGAACACACAAACAAATCACATGACACGAGTTTGCAATCCATTCCCTTAACATAACACAGCTGGTAAATGATAGAGGGATGGTGAGAAGTTTAGTGGTTGGGAGATGTGGACTCAGTTTGCTCGTTTTCCACTCCAGTGGCTTTTTGACAGATATTGTTGCACTCTCTGTGGCTGTCGTCCAATCAGTGTCAATGAGGCGTCATTGAGTTGGGTGCGGAGTGCACCCAGTGACCGAGGGGGTGAAGAAACTGTGCAGCTGAAGTTAGATTCACCATTCCAATGACTTGACAGAGATAGTGATTGGGATCCAGAGGAACAGAAAGTTGACATCAGTGGAATGGGGACACAGAGGCGATGGTTGTTCCAGGTATTTATCTGTGGGGGTGTGGTATGAGGGTATCTCAGAGATCTCTAGGCCCCATCACTGACGGTGGCCTGTGTTCTTTATTTTCAAATCAATCCTCCCTATCTAACACTGTCCAACTTCGCAACTCCTTAAATATTGTTCTGCTTCTTATTCTGATGCTTCTTCATCCAGCTCTGCAAATGTGCATTGTTGGGATCAATACAAACTGTATGATGAGCTATGTGGAGCCTGTGGAAACAATTCAACCCAATTAATACCCCAAAATAAGAGATCATTCAGTCGCTCTAACCTGTCCCAATGAATTAGATCACAATTATTTTGATATTACATATATTGCTATGGTACAATGTCCTTACTAGTCAATTACAGCATTAATGAGAAGTCTGATACCTTTAAACTTTGCCTAGTGAGGTGCCCTTTCAGTGCTGTGGTTTTCTAATCTTAAGCCAACCTAAGGTAGACATCCCTTTCAACAGCTGTTCATACATGTCCTTCAAACTGTCAACTTGCATGCAGTGTAAGTGTGTGATTGTGAGTGTGTGTGTATTAGAGCATGTGAGTGAGAAAATGAGATTGAGAGAGTGTTTGAGAGACAGTGCATGTGATGAAGTGAACAAGAGTGGGAGACACTAAGTGAGAGAAAATGTGTGTGTATCTATGTGATTTTACATGGGCTTGTGTGAATAAGAGAGCATTTAAGAGAATATCTCTGAGTGTGTGCACACACGCATTAGTGAGTGTGTGTGTAACAGCATGTGACTATGTGAGTATGAGCATGGGTCTTAGTACGAATGTGTATCTGAGTATAATTGTGTGTCTGTGTGAGCATGTGTCTCTATGTGCATATGTGTGAGTGTGACTCTGTGAGTGTATGTATCTGTGTGTGTTAGACTGTATGTGTGTGATTGTGTGTCCTATACATCGGCACTTGGTCCGTCAAACTTGAAATATTCACCTTGTGCTCAAATCTTTCAAGCCTGCCTATCCACCTCTCCACTGTAGCCTCTAACCCTCCCTCAAATCCTTTCTCTTGACCACCAGAAGTTGCTGCCCTGTTCCCTTGCACGGACAGTAACATTTGTCCCATAACACACTCTTTGCGATGTTCTGAGGGAAACACTTACAGCACTGCTTTGATGGCACAGAACCTATCATGTTGCATCTGGAAACTCTTCACCCTTTTCAACATCTTCGTGTTGACTTTGTGCGATACTCGTGTGCAGCAGTTAACTACCTGGCTGGATGGCATTGCTGGAGGGAGAAAGATAAGGGTTAGACTTCACACAGCAAGTTACAGAAAATCTTCATTCAACACCAGTTGGATTTCAGCTACAGCTATTCAATTCTGAACAGCACACTTCAGAAAGCTGCTAGACAGGGAGCAGAGGAAATTTACTGCATTAAGAACAGGGGGAAAAAGTGCCCATCTAGTTCACCAATGACCTTCGGAGAAGGAAATCTGCCTCCAAGTGCAGACCAATTGCAATGTGGTTGACTCTTTACTGCCCTCTGAAATGGCCTTTACAAGCCATACAGTTCAAGGGTTATTATAGATGGGCAATGAATGCTGGACTTCACCTTCTATAAGTGAACTAAAGATACCACGAATGAGAAATTTCAGTTTATGTGGGAAGACTGAAGAGGTCATGTTCTCCTTACAGCAGAGAAAGTAAACAGGATGGAGTTGTTGAAGAACATTACTGGGGAATGTTTGAGTAGAGTAAGTCAGGAGAAATGGATGCTACAGGCAGGAGCCTGGTAACCAGACAATGCTGATTTAATGTCATTGGTCGACATTTTTTCACATGAGAAGCTGTGGTTTGGACTGTATCCTACTCCCTGCAGAGGGAAATGGAAGCCAATCCAAAGTAACTTTCAAAAGGAGATTGTTTGAATAAGGGAATATATTCTCAAGGCTAATGGAGTACGGCTAATTGGATCTTTTATTCTCAAAGAGCCAGAACAGGAATAATGGGCCAAACAACCTCCTCTGTCCTTCACAGTGCTCAATACATTCAATATCAGGCAAAGTAACACTTGCTCCTCTCACAAAGCAACACCCCCTCAGTACTGCATTGGGAGCACAAGCTTGGATTCTGAATGTAAGTAACAGGACTAGAACCCACAACCTCCTGTATTGAGGAGAAGAACATAACACACTGAACTCCAGCTGGCAGACTGGGAACTGCTGGTTGAACATAACTCTGGAGTAGAGTTTGGAATTTTAAAAAAAGAATAAAACGAAGGAACAACCTGCAAAAATTAAAGCAAGGTAAGGAAAGGGCAGATATGGTGAAAACGTTTCAATTTGCACACATCAGGACCAATGCAAGAATGTCAAATTTCAAATGAGAGTAACAATTTCTACTCCAGGAGAAGAGGACGCTGATTGGCTGTCAAGTTAATTCTGATTGGTTGAGGTATTGCTATGAAGAAAGCAACAGGGAACTATAGGTTTCCCGATTTCCTGGGCACTTAAAGAAAATACAAAAGAACACGTTGTTCACAGAGGATGGGTCGCTGTGTAAGCTAACTGGATGTTAGCGCCTTCTGGATTATTGAGTTAAAAAATGAAGCTGTCACCTACCTGCTGCTGTGTGTAGCAGAGCTGTGATAGAAATGAGAAGCAAAATGACCAGTTTCAGTTCCATTCGCGCTCTCTGTGTCTCTCTCTCTCTGTCTCTCTGTGCTGGGAGTGTTGCAGGTAGGCAATGAGCCTATCAATGAAAATCTGATGTGTGAATGAAGTCTTCTTCTCTGAGAGTTGACGGTGCTGAGATGCTCCTTATATTGTGTAGAAAGCAGCTGAAATCCAGGGAGAAAAACGTAGGCTGAAACTTAATTCTAAGAATGTCAGTGAGCTCTGCCAAATGTCAGCAAGACAGATCTTCCCCCACACATTCCAATCCTGTAAACAAACACTAGGTACTGATGACTGCATCATAGCCTTTGCATGATGTCAAACAGGAATAGCAGATGCCAAAAACTAAAATGAGATTTCTGTCACCATCTGTCACCAACCCATTCCTGCTTAATTTCACAATTTTGCCAATGCTCATATTGTTAGAGTTGTAGAAATGTACAGCACAGAAACAGACCCTTTGGTCCAATTTGTCCATACAAACCAGATATCCCAACCTAATCTAGTCCCATTTGCCAACACTTGGCTCATATCACTCTGAACCCTTCCTATTCTTATACCCATCCAGATGCCTTTTAAATGCCGCAATTGCACCAACTTCCTCTGGCAGCTTATTCCATACATGGATCACCCTCTGCGTGAAAAAGTTACACCTAGATCCATTTTTATATCTTTCCACTTTCTCCCTAAAACTATGTCCTCTAGTTCTGCACTCCTCCATTCCAGGGAAAAGACCTTGTCTATTTATCCTATCCATAGTTAAAAATCACGCAACACCAGGTTATAGTCCAACAGGTTTAATTGGAAGCACACTAGCTTTCGGAGCGATGCTCCTTCATCAGGTGATTGAAGGAGCGTCGCTCCGAAAGCTAGTGTGCTTCCAATTAAACCTATTAGACTATAACCTGGTGTTGTGTGATTTTTAACTTTGTACACCCCAGTCCAACACCTCCGAATCATATCCTATCCGTGTCCCTCATGATTTTGTAAACCTCTATAAGGTCACCCCTCAGCCTCCAACGCTCCAGAGAAAACAGCCCCAGCCTGTTCAGCCTTTTCCTATAGCTCAGATCCTCCAACACTGACAACATTCTTGTGAATCTTTTCTGAACCCTTTCAGGTTTCACAACATCCTTGGAGACCAGAATTGCACATAATATTACAAAAGTGGCCAATGTCCTGTACAGCCACAACATAACCTCCCAGCTCCTATACTCAATATTCTGACCAGTAAAGGAAAGCATACCAAATGCCTTCTTCGTTATCCATCTACCTGTGACTTTACTTTCAGGGAGCTATGAACCTGCTCTCCAAGGTCTCATTGTTCAGCAACACTCCCCAGGATCTTACCATTAAGTGTGTAAGTCCTGCTTTGATTTGCTTTTCCAAAATACAGCACCTCGCATTTATATGACAAGTGCAGGGTACTGATTCCTAATGAAGGGCCTATGCCCAAAACGTCAATTTCCAGCTCGTCGGATGCTGCCTGACCTGCTGTGTTTATCCAGCACAAAATATTTCAACTCCGACTGTCCAGCATCCACAGTCCTCACTTTCTCCAAATCTGGGGTAAACTCATGCAAGAAAACTTGGTCAGGAGAGGGGAAAGATAATATGTCAGTACACATGCAAGGACCATAAAAGATGATTGTAAAGGTTTATATAATTTGCCAACAGTATAGGATTGATGAAAGTAAATGTGAGACCATTAAAGACAAAGAGAGATGAAATTTTAGCACTGAGTAGGAAATGGCAGACATTGAATGGATCACCTGTGTAGGAAACGCAAACCCGCATTCCAGAATTTACGAGGAACTAAAGATCTACTGTGATTTAAAACTTTATGAAGTACTTCTGGAAAAATTAATAGATCTGAACATAAAGTAGGAATAAGTCATTCAGTTCCTCTGCCATTCTAGATCACAACCAATCATCCAGCTCAATGCCATTTTCCATCATTATTCCTATGTCCTTTGGTGAAATTACTATCTCGAAACCTATTGCCCTCTGTTATCGAGCCATAACAAACTTCAGCTCGAGTCTGTGCCAGTCAAAAATAAGCACCCAACTATTCTAATTGCATTTTCCAGCACTTGGCCCATAGCTTTGTATGTTTTGGCATCACAAGTGCACATCTAAATGCTTCTTTAATGTTCTGAGGGTTTCTGTCTTTATGATCATTGCAGCAGTCTGTATTGAACATATTCAAAGAAAGAGTCTCCATAGCCCTCTGGGGCAGAGAATTCCAAAGATTCACCACCCTCTAAGTACAAAATGGTCTTTCTTTTATTCTATGTCTCTGTCCCCTGTGTCTAGAACCCCCACCCCCAGGACAATGCAGAAGGAGGCCATTCTACCATCTGCACTGTTACTCCAATAAGCTTCATGATTTAGTGCCACTCACCTGCCTTTTTCCACTGCCCTGTTCATTATTGTTAAATAGAAACAATTAGATAATGCCCTCATGAATGCCTCAATTGAACCTGACCCCACCCCACCCGAGGGAAAATACTATCTTACATCTACCGTATTGAGTCCTGTAAAAAAATGTTTCGACGAAATTGACACTTATTCCTCTAAACTCTTGTACAAACCATGATTCTCCAATCTCTTCTTGTAGGACTGTCCTACCACCCCAAGAAGCAATTTAAAATCAATTTATCTGCTGACAGGAAAATCCTTCCTGAAGCAGGGGGACAAACACTGTCCATGATTTGCCATTTGCCATGTTCTTACGCATTCACTCAGCCTGTTTAAATTCCCTTGAATCTCTTTGGATCCTCATACCTCGCAGTCCTAACAAGTTATTCACAATATTAGGATTGATCCGCACTTCTTTCACATGGAGTTGGAGTTGAAGTTGGAAATAAATGTAGAAGTAATGAAAATAGGAGCAGGAGTGGGCCCATCAACCCTCCAAGCCTGCACCATCATTCAATATGATTATGGCTAATCATGCAAACTCAGCATCCTACTTCTGCTTTCTCTCCATACCCCTTGATCTCTTTAGCTGTAAGGGCCACATCCAGCCCCCGTCTTGAATATATCTAACAAATTAGCCCTAACAGCCTTCTGTGGGAGAGAATTCCACTGGTTCACAACTCTCTGAGTGAAGAAATTCTTCCTGATCTCATTCCCGAATGGCTCATCCCTTACTCTTAGATTGTAAGCACAAATAAAGCAGTGTAGCCTTCACAATGCCCACCTCTCTCTCAAGGCATCAAAAGCATTAATGAACGCTGTGTGTTCCCAAACCAAGAACACCCGGGCACAAACATAACCATTGAAGAGGGGCAAACAATCAGCAGAGATAAGGTGAGAGTGATTCACTGTGCAGCAGATGCTGGAGATTAGAGTCGAGAGTGTGGTGCTGGAAAAGCAGAGCAGGTCAGGCAGCATCCAAGGAGCAGGAGAACTGACGTTTTGGGTATAAGTCCTTCATCAGGAATGATGCTTTGCTTTTCCAGTACCACACTCTCGACTGATCTCCAGCATCTGCATTCCTCACTTTCACCACTTAAATGCCACTCTGACATGGCTGAGTGAGACACTCCATTCAAGGGCAGCAAGGGATGGGGAACAAAACCTTGTCTAGCCAGCAACATACGTGTGCCTGGGAATAGCACAGCAGGTCTACGTACCATAATAGGAAAAAAGAATGAATTCCATGAGCTGCTGCAGTGGGATTCAAACCCAGTCCATAGTGCTTTACCCTGAGACCTCCACATTATCAACCACTATATCATCAGCTTTGTTCAGAACTGCACGGTTTTGTTGGTGGGGAACTGCAGGGATCAGAGCTTGGTCCCCAGCTAATCACGACATATATTAAAGACTTAGAGGTGTTGATTAGGCTGGAGCTTTTTCCCTGGAGCATCGGAGGCTGAGGGATGACCTTATTCAGGATTATAAAATCATGAGGGGCATGGATCAGGGACATGTACAAAGTCTTTTCCCTGGGATGGGGGAGTCCAGAACTAGAGGCATAGGTTTAGGGAGGGAGGGGAAGGATTTAAAAGGGACCTACAGGGCAACTTTTTCACGCAGAGGAATGAGCTGCCAGAGGGAGGAAGTAGTGGAGGCTGGTACAATTGCAACATTTTACTATCACCCCCTGCCTGCATCTACCTATCACCCTTCCTAGCTACCCCGGACACCCACCCCCCACCCTCCTATTTGTCTCTCAGTCCCCTTTCACCACCTCCCAACATTCCTGATGAAGGGCTTATGCGCAAAACATCAATTCTCTGCTGCTCGGATGCTGCCTGACCTGCTGTTATTTTCCAGCACCACACATTTCGATGAAATTACAATGTTTAAAAGGCAATTGGATAAGTATATGAATAGGAAAAGTTTTGAGAGATATGTACCAAGTGCTGGCAAATGGGACTAGATTAATTTAGGATATCTGGTCGGCATGGGTGAGTTGGACAAAAGGGTCTGTTTCTATACTGTACGTCTCTATGATGCTATGTTTCTATAACTAAATGTAATATATCCAATGTTGCAGGTGACAAAAAACTGGATGGGAGGGTGGGGCTGTGAGGAGGATGCAAAGATGGTGCAGTGTGACTGGATAAATTGAGTGAGTGGGCAAATGCAGTATTATGTGGATAAGTGTGAGGTTATCTATTTTGGTAGCAGAACAGATTATTATTTGAATGATAATTGATTGGGGAAGGAAGAGGTGTAACGAAAGTGGGAACAGGAGTTGGCCATTCTGCCTCTCAAGTCTGTTCCACCATTCAATGAGATTATGGCTGATCTGGGGCCTTACTTCCCGCATCTGCCTATGGCCCATATCCCTTAATACCCGAGCTTAACGGAAAATTATTTATCTCTTATTTAAAATGAACAACTGATTCAGCATCCACTGCCATTTGTTGAAGAGAGTTTCAAACATCTATCAGCTTTTGTCTGTAGGAATGTTTCCTAACTTCTCCCCTCAACTGTTTGGTCCTAATTCTCAAACTTTGGCACATAGATCCAGAATCTCCAGGCAGTGGAAATAATTTGTCTTTGTCTACCCTGTATCCTCTTGTTTATATCTTGAAGACTTTGATTGGATTAACACTTAATCTTCTAAATGCTGGAGAAAAGAGGCCTAATTTGTTTAATTTCCCCTGGGGGTGGGGGGGGAGGGAAGTCCAGAACTCGAGGGCATAGGTTTAAGGTGAGAGGGGAAAGATTTAAAAAGCACCTAAGAAGTAGCTTTTTCACACAAAGGCTGGTGCGTGTATGGAATGAGCTGTCAAAGGAAGTGGTGGAGGCTGGTACAAAAGGCATCTTGATGGATATATGAATAGGAAGAGTTAGAAGGATATGGGCAAATGCGACTAGATTTGTTTAGGATATCTAGTTGGCATGGATGAGTTGGACAAAAACCTATAAAACTCTTACAGGATTGACAGACTGAATGCAGGAAGGATATTCCTGATGACCATGGAGTCCAGAAACACGGGTCACAGTCTAAGGATACAGGAATGACTGTTTGGTACTGAAATGTTTTCACCCAGAGAGTGGTGAGATTAAGGAATTCTCTGCCACTGAAAGCGATTGTGTCAAAAAACATTGAATGTTTTCAAGAAGGAGTTGTATGTAGTTCTTACAGCTTAAAGGATATAAGTGCAGTTCCCCTCATATAGGGAGAATTGCTTTTCCAAATGCATAATTAATGATCTGAATCTGATCATTTACACTTCTTGTTGACATGGAATGGCTGCCAACATCACCAAAGACCCCTCCGCCCCTGGTAATCCTCTCTTCCAACACCTTCCATCAGGCAGAAGATAAAGAAGCTTGAACACGCACACCAACAGGTTCAAGAATAGCTTCCTCCATGCTGTAATTAGACTACTGAACAGACTCTCTAACTTCAAATAATGTTGACCTTGCTTTGTGCACCTCTTGTGCAGCCATAAGGTGTAAGCCTCACTCTGTCTGAAGATTCTGTGAACTGCATGTCCTTGTTTGTTTGCTCTGATCTGCCTGTACTGCTCACAAAACAAAACTTTTCACTGTACTTACATATAAGTAATTACAATAAATCAAACCAAATCGATATGCAGTGGACAATTTCCAAGTTTGCAGATGACTTAAAATTTGGAAGAACTGCAAACTGTGAGGATCACAGATCACTTGCCCATAGTCTCCAGGGATGTGCAGACCAGGTGAATTAGCCATTGGAAATTGTAGGGTTACAGGGATATTATAGGGGTGTGGATTAAGGTGGGATGCTCTTCAGATGGTCAGTGTGGATTTGATGGGTCAAATGGCCTGCTTCCGCACTGTAGGGATTCTACGATGCTGTGACAGCATGGAACTCCAAAGGACATTGACAAGATGATGGAGTGGGTGCAGACATGGGCAGATGAGGTTCAAAGTAGAGAAATGTGAGGTGATACAGTTTGGCCACCTTGATAGACAATATAAAATAGTGAGTGCAATTCTAAAGGGAGTGCAGGAGCAGAGGGATCTGGATTTTATTAACGGGGCATAGATTACAAGGAGAAAGTGATGAAGAGCTTATGCTCGAAACATTGACTCTCCTGCTCCTTGGATGCTTCCCTGATTGGCTGTGCTTTTCCAGCACCACATTTTTTGACATAGATTACAAGAGCAGCAGATGTTGATCTTCTACAAGCCACTTGTTAGACCTCAGCTGGAGTGTTGTGTACAGTTCTGGGTGACACATTATAAGGAAACTGTGAATGCATTGGAGAGAGTGATTTTCAAAAAATGGTTCCAGGAATGAGAAACTTCAGTGATGAGGATCGATTGAAGAAGTTGAGACAGTTCTTATTGGAGAGAAGGAGGACAAAAGGTGATTTAATCAAGGCTTTCAAAGTCATCACTGGGCTGGACAGAGTAGAGAAGAAGAGTTATTACTTGTGAAAGGAGCAAGAACAATAGGGCATAGATTTAAAATGATACGTGAAAGCATGGATGTTGTGAGAAAAACTTTGTTCACTTTGCGAATAGTTTGGGTGTGGACTGCCTAGAAACGAGGTGGGGGCAGGTTCAATTGAAGGATTAAAGACGGGCATTGGATGGTTATTTGGGTAGAAATGGTGTACAAGGATAGGAAGGGAAAGGCAGGAGACTTGCACAAGTTAATAGAAACAGTTTAGATCACAGAGTTGGAGCAGATATGACGGACTGAATGACCTCCTTCTGCACAGTAACACATTCTGTGATTCTGGGTGTGGGGAGAAAGTAGGAACAAGCTATTGAATTGGACGATCAGCCATGACTGCATTCAATGGTGGAGCAGACTCAAAGGGCTGAATGGCCTATGCCTGTCCCTATTTTCTATGTTTCTAATGTAGCACACAGCATCTTTGTAACTTTCTCCTCACCCTTTTCCATGGAAGAATCATGAACTTTACACTCAAATCCCTCTCATTTAATCTAAAATGGCAATGTGCCACCAAACAAATGAGTCAAACTTTTTGGAAAAAGATATTCATGCTTTGTTCCAGGAAGTGGACTACAAGAGAATTGCTTGCTCAAGTGCTAGCATAAAATAATTTCTGTTGAATGTCAGACCACAGTCCCACAGCTGGAAATATTTACACTATTTATCAGTTTATTGAGTTTAGTGAGAGTTAGCAAAAGGGGAAAAGTCAGTTAGGGACTTTCCTCTGTGTGTTGGAGTACATTTATGTGCACTTTTGAAGTGTGTGTGTGTGTGAGAGGTGGGAGTGAGAGTATGTGTGTGTGTGTGTGAGGGAGTGTGTGTGTGGGAGTGAGAGTGAGTATGCGTGTCTGTGTCTGTGTCTGTGCGTGTATGTTTCATGTGTGTTACCTGCGTGCGTATGATTGAGAGTGCGCGAATATTTGTGCATTAACAAATAAGCATGATTGTAAGCCCACTTCATTGTATCTCCACGTGCATGTATGTGGAGCATGAGCATGACTAAGATATGCCAGTCAATGCATAGGTGAGAGAGGTGGGTGGGGGGTGCAGGGGGACTGAGAGACATCAGGTTTTGCACAGTTATCCCCTGAGAGAGATGTGGGGCAGGAGTAAGTGAGAGACACCAGTAAGTGTACAGATATCTCCCAGAGAGAGAGAGAGAGAGAGAGAGACAGGGGACTGAGAGATATCGGTCAGTGTACAGATGTCTCCCAGAGAGAGGGGAAGGGGGTTCGAGAGACACCAGTCAATGTACAGATATCTCCCAGAGAGAGAGAGGAAACTGGGAGATAGCAGTGTGCAGATATCACCCTGAGACAAAGAGAGAGAGAGAGTGTGTGAGAGAGAGAGAAACTGAGTCATTGCACAGATACCTCTATGAGAGATAGGGGACTGAGATGTTCCAATTATTGTACAGATATCACACAGAGAGAGAGGGAACTGAGAAACTGCAGTCTGTACAGATACCTCCCTGAGAGAGAGCGAGAGAGAGAGAGAGGTGGAGGGACTGAGATGGATCTGTCATTGTGCGGATATCTCCGAGAGAGAGGAGACTGAGCGATGCCAGTCATTGTATTGATAGCTATCAGAGAGAGACAGAGATATATATATAGAGAGAGAGAGAGAGAGGACAGAGTGACAGCAGTCAGTGTACAGATATCTCAGTGAAAGAGCCGGGACTGAGAAACACTACTTGGTGTACAGATATCTACCAGAGAGAGAGAGAGACAGAGAGAGAGAGGGAGGACTGAGTGACACAGTCGGTGTACAGGTATCACTGTGAGGGAGGGGAAGTGAGTGACACCAACCAGTGTACAGATATCACTGTGAGACAGAGGGGACTGAGAACCACTAGTCAGTGTACAGATATCTCTGTGTGAGAGTGAAGGGATTGAGATACACCAGTCAGTGTACCGATATCTACCAATAGAGAGAGAGAGGGACAGACAGACAGACAGACTGAGAGAGAGGGGGGTTCACTAAGAGACACCAGTCGGTGTACAGATATCACTGCGAAAGAGGGGGACTAAGTGACACCAATCAGTGTACAGATGTCATTGTGAGAGAAGGGACTGAGAAACACCAGTCAGTGTACAGATATCACTGTGTGAGACAGGGGACTGAGTGACATCAGTTAATGTACAGATATCACTGTGTGAGAGAGGGGACTAAGAGACACCAGTCGGTGTACAGATATCACTGCAAGAAAGAGGGAACTGAGTAACATCAGTCGGTGTACAGATATCACTGTGTGAGAGAGGGGACTAAGAGACAGTCGGTGTACAGATATCACTGTGTGAGAGAGGGGACTAAGAGACACCAGTCGGTGTACAGTATCACTGCGAGAGAGAGGGAACTGAGTAACATCAGTTGGTGTACAGATATCACTGTGTGAGAGAGGGGACTGAGTGACACCAGTCGGTCAGATATCCACCAGTGTGAGAGAGAAAGAGAAAGTGGGGGGGGAGCGGCTGGTGTGGAATGACTGACACCAGTCAGTGTACAGATATGACTATGCGAGAGAGGGAACTGAGAGACACCAGTCGGTCAGATATCTATCAGAGAGAGACAGAGAGACAGCGAGAGAGAGAGACAGAGAGGGGGGACTGAGTGACACCAGTCTGTGTACAGATATCACTGTGAGAGTAGACTGAGAGACAACAGTCGGTGTACAGATATCTACCACAGAGAGAGAGAGAGAACTGAATGACACCAGTCGGTGTACAGATATCTCTGCGTGAAAGAGAGGGGACTGAGAGACACTAGTGAGTGTACAGATATCACTGTGAGAGAGGAGACTGAGAGAAACCAGGCTGTGTACAGATATCACTGTGTAAGAGTGAGGGGACTGAGGGACACCAGTCACTGTACAGATATCTACCAGAGAGCAAGAGAGATAGACAGAGAAAGAGGGGGTATTGAAAGACACCAGTCTGTGTATAGATATCACTGTGAGAGAGAGGGAACTGAGAGACACCAGTTGGCGTACAGATTTTTACCAGTGAGTGTGTGAGAGAGACAAAGAGACACAGAGAGACAGAAAGACACAGAGAGAGGGGGAGGAATTGAGTGACACCAGTCAGTATACAGATATCTACCAGAGAGAGAGAGAGAGAGAGAAAGAGAGGGGACTGAGTGACACCAGTCGGTCAGATATCCACCAGAAACCAGTCAGTGTACAGATATCACCATGAGAGTGGATTGAGAGACAGCAGTCGATTTACAGATATCACTGTGAGAGGGGACTGAGTGACACCAGTCAGTATATAGATATCTACCAGACAGAGAGAGAGAGACAGACCAATAGAGAGGGGGGACTGAGTGACACCAGTCATTGTACAGATATCCCTGTGACAGAGAAGAGACTGAGAGACACCAGTCAGTGTACAGATATCATTGTGAGAGAGAGTAGACTAAGAGACACCAGGCCATGTACAGATATCACTGTGAGAGAGGGGAAACTGAGTGACACCAGTCGATATACAGATATCTGTGTGTAAGGGTGAGTGGACTGAGAGACACCAGTCAGCGTACAGGTATCATAGAATCCCTGTAGTCCAGAAAAAGGCCATTCATCTCATTAAGTTACAGCGACCCACCGAATAGCATCCCACCCAGCATTTGTTTGAAGGATTAATATTGTACAATGCATTAAGGAAAACTCTTCCATTCTATTTGCTTATTGTGAAAGAGTGGCATCTCGATTGAGTATCTCATCGATAGTTCGTTCCTCTGACAGTGCAGCAGTCTCAGAGCACTGGAGGTTTCAATCTACAAATGGAAACCAGCTATCACATGCAAATCAAACAGACTGTCTATCTCTCTGCCTATCTCTCATTCTGTCTCTCTCTATATCTCTTTGTCTCTCTCTCTCTCTCACCTTTTCTCTTTCTCTCTCTATCTCCATCTCTCTCTCTCTCTTTCTTTCACTCTGTCTCTATCTCTCTTTCTTCGGAATTATGTACCTAGGCCGAGAGAAACAAGGAGGCTTTTGTTCAAATGCCAACCAAGTGACTCATTCACGTAAATGTAAGAATTACTTTCGTACTTTCCCTGTGGCATTCTTAAAACCCAGATAAATCATGTACCAATTGACAACAGGATAAAAACCTGTTGAATAATGATCTCCCACGCCCTCAGTCTCTCCTGCTTTCTGTGTTAACTATTCAAAGGTCTCCTTAGCAGGCATTTCTACCTTCTCCTCAATAACCAGCCCTCAGACATTTATCAAAAAAGCCTCGAGGTGCCTCCAACACTACCACCAGCAACACCCAAGTCACTTTATGATGGCTATGAAATGTATTAACAACCAGCAAGAGCTGTCAGTTTTACTGTGATAGTCACCTCTCGAATGTCTACACAATGGCTACCCCACCACCAGGGATATATTTCCCTCCCTACCCCTATCCACTTCCCGCAAAGACCGTTTCCTCCGTGACTACCTGGTCAGATCGACACCCCCCAACAACACACCCTCCCATCCTGGCACCTTCCCCTGCCACCGCAGTAATTGCAAAACCTGTGCCCACACCTCCCCCCTCACCTCCATCCAAAGTCCCAAAGGAGCCTTCCACATCCATCAAAGTTTTACCTGCACATCCACCAATATCATTTATTGGATCCGTTGCTCTCGATGCGGTCTCCTTTACATTGGGGAGACTGAACGCCTTCTGGCGGAGCAGCTTAGGGAACATCTCCGGGACACACGCACCAATCAACCTCACAGCCCATGGCCAAACATTTCAACTCCCCTTCCCACTCTGCCGTGGACATGCAAGTCTTGGGCCTCATCCATCGCCTCTCCCTCACCACCCGATGCCTGAAGGAAGAACGCATCATCTTCCACCTCGGAACACTTCAACCCCAGGGCATCAATATGGACTTCACCAGTTTCCTCATTTCCTCTCCCCCCATGAAACATCGATTTTCCTGCTCCACGGATGCTACCTGACCTGTTGTGCTTTTCCAGTGCCATCTAATCCTGACAATGTCTACACAATGTCTACTTCACTCTGCAGACAACTTCAACAAGATGGTTTCGTCAGGCAGTCAGAGAAAATCCTTCAGATTTAAATGAATAATAGCATTTCTGAGGTGCGGGTGATATCAAGGCTACATTCAACGAAGAATGGCATCTTGGAGCCTGAGCAAAACTGGAATGAATGGGTATCAGGGGTCAAACTCTCCACTGGTTTGAGTCATACCTGACCCATAAGAAGATAGATGTTGTTGTTGGAGGTCAGTGATCTCAGCTCCAGGACATCTCAGCAGGAGTTCCTCAGGGTAGTGTCCTAGGCCCAACCATCTTCAGCTGCTTCATTAATGACCTTCCCTCTATCATAACATTAGAAATGGGGATATTTGCAGATGATTGCACAATGTTCAGCACCACGCACGATTCTTCAGACACTGAAGCATTTGTTCAAATGTAAAAAGATCTGGATAGTATCTAGGCTTGGGCTGACAAGTGGCAAGTAACATTCACATCAACCAAGTAGCAGCCAAGACCTCCTCCAACAAGAAAAGATCTAACCACTGCCCCTTGACATTCAATAGTGTCACCATCATGGAAATAAACAAGATGTGCTTAAAACACTCCACATTATTAGAAGAGGAAATGCTGGCTGTCGTAAAACAACATGAAAGTGGATAAATCTCCAGGACAGGTTCAACTGTACCCCAGGATGTTGTGGGAAGCTAGGGAAATAAATTGTGGGGCAGAGATATTTGTATCATCTACAGCTGTGGGTGAGATGCCTGAGCACCGGAGGTAGCTAACATTGTGCCTTTATTTAAGAAAGGCTGTCAAGAGGATTCCCCCCTCCACCCCCCATCCCCACCAATTATTAACATCGTGGGGGATCCAGTGACCAGAAACTCAACTGGTCTCACCACATAAATACAATGGCTCTAATAGGACATCAGACGCGAGGAATACTGTGAAGAGTAACTCCCTCCTGGCTCCCCCAAAACCTGTCAACATCTACAAGGCACAAGGAGTGTGATGGAATACTCCCCACTTGCCCTGGATGGGTGCAGCTCCAAGAAGTTTGATACCATCCAGAATAACGCATCCTGCTTGATTGGCATCGCATCCACAAAACATCCACTCTGTACAGATTGAACCAATCCAAGAAGTCAGCTTACCATCTGTTCCAGTGCAATTGCGATGGGTGATAAATTCTGGCCCTGCCAAAGATGTCTAAATAGAGGATTTGAAAAATACTTTTCCACTATGTTTTTATCACCACAGTGTCCGGAGGATTCATTCCTGAGCCGTCTGGAATCCTGGAGTTGCCAAACAATATGGGCGCACGGTGGCACAGTGGTTAGCACTGCTGCCTCACAGCGCCAGAGACCTGGGTTCAATTCTCACCTCAGGGAATTGTGGAGTTTGCACATTCACCCAGTGTCTGCGTGGGTTTCCTCCGGGTGCTCCGGTTTCCTCCCACAGCCCAAAAATGTGTGGGTTAGGTGAATTGGCCATGCTAAATTGCCCGTAGGTGTTAGGTGAAGGGGTAAATGTAGGAGAATGGGTTTGGGTGGGTTGCACTTCGGCGGGTCGGTGTGGACTTGTTGGGCCAAAGGGCCTGTTTCCACACTGTAAGTAATCTAATATTGTGCCTCTGCTGGTCAGGTGTGATAGAGAGCTCAGTGTGTGTTGGATTGGCACAGGCTGGAGGAGCACTTTTTTTCCGGGTACCTGAGTTTTGGGGAATATATCTTGTGGTCTCAATCATAGTGATGAAATGAACTAGGAGAAAGTGAGCACTGCCTGATGAAGGTAAAAACAATGACTGCAGATGCTGGAAACCAGAGTTTAGATTAGAGTGGTGCTGGAAAAGCACAGCAGTTCAGGCAGCATCCAAGGAGCAGTAAAATTGACGTTTCGGGCAAAAGCCC
>NC_057711.1:3140636-3170684 GCF_004010195.1 Chiloscyllium plagiosum | reverse complement strand
AAATCCACATTGGTGCCCTGGGGTTGAAGTGTTCCGAGGCGGAAGATGAGGCGTTCTTCCTCCAGGCGTCTGGTGGTGAGGGAGCGGCGGTGAAGGAGGCCCAGGACCTCCATGTCCTTGGCAGAGTGGGAGAGGGAGTTGAAATGTTGGGCCACAGGGCGGTGTGGTTGATTGGTGCAGGTGTCCCGGAGATGTTCCCTAAAGCGCTCTGCTAGGAGGCGTCCAGTCTCCCCAATGTAGAGGAGACCGTATCAGGAGCAGAGCCGGTGTGGAGTTGGGAGTGAGTGTGGAGCTGGGAATGGGGGCGGAGCCTGTAACTGGAGTGGGTGTGATGGTGGGGGGAATGGGGATGGAGTCATGAACAGGGGTGGTGTTCCTCTCAGGATTCTGGGGGCCGGGAATAGTGATAGTGGGATCTGTGGGTGCTCCTCGGATGCTGCCTGAACTGCTGTGCTCTTCCAGCACCACTAATCCAGAATGCCAAATTTTCTAACCCATCCACCTATGCCTGCACCTAAGTTATTTATAAAAATGACAAACAGCAGTGGTCCCAAAACAGATCCTTGTGGCACATCACCAGTAACCAGACTCCAGCTGAATATTTTCCCTCAACCATCACTCGCTGCCTTCATCCTGAAAGTCAGTTTCTAATCCAAACTGCTAAATCACCCACAATCCCATACCCCTGCATTTTCTCCAACAGCCTACCATGTGGAACCTTATCAAAGGCTTTACTGAAGTCCATGTACACCACGTCAACTGCCCTACCCTCATCCACATGCTTGGTCACCTTCTCAAAAAACTCAATGAGGTTTGTGAGATATGACCTGCCCTTGACAAAACCATGTTAACTATCTGCGATCAAATTGTTACTTGCTAGATGATTAGAAATCCTATCTCTTATAATCCTTTCCAAACCTTTTCCTACAACAGACATAAGGCTCACTGCTCTATAATTACCTGGGTCATCTCTGGTGCCCTTCTTGAACTAGGGCACAACATTTTGCAATCCTCCAGTCCTCTGGTACTAAACCTGTAGACAATGACGACTAAAGAGCAACAAGCCAAAGGCTCCAACACCTCCTCTCTAGCTTCCCAGAGAATCCACAGATAAATCCCATCCAGCCCAGGGGACTTGTCTACTTTCACTCCTTCTAGAATTGATAACACCTCTTCCTTACTAACTTCGATCCTTTCTAGTCTACTACCTCATATCTGATTCTTCTTCTCTACAATATTCTCCTTTTCCAGAGTGAAAACATACACACACGCATAATGACTGACACACACATACAAACTCACAGTCACACATATATTTACATACACTCACAGTCACTGACACACACACACACACACATTTACACAAACTCACACACACTGACATATGCATTCACTCACTTGCTTACACACATACATTCACACTCTCATACATATTCACACATATACACTCATAGACGCAAACACATTCATACAAACACACATACATATTCACACCCACACAATCACGTACACACTCATACCCACACTCTCACACACTTACACAATCACATACATAAACTCACACAAACATTGATACACAGACACACACAAACCATCCACTGAAACCCTGTCAGAACATACACAGACAGAGTGCTACTGCTATGTCAGTGATTACACACTTGGTTTCTCAGTGTGAACACAGTTTGTGCACCCTTCTCCCATTGTGTACACAGGGAGTGTGCTCCTGATGTGTCCATATACTCCTGGTGTGAGGTTGGTGTACAGTCAGTGTTCCTCTCACTAGCTCATGTGAACCCCTGGTCTGTCAACTACTCACCTCCAGTTCCCTTCCTGCAGTCCCAATGTGCCTCACGTTCCCTCAGGTATGATATCATTGCAAATCCACCCTTAATGCCATTGTTCAGACATTGTCACTCTGTGTTCCTCTCTCCCCTACCGAGAACCTGCCCCCAAGCCTTGCTGGGAGCTCAGTCTGCTGTCAGGGTTCTGAATAACAACCAGCGATCCTCACTTCACCCTGAAATACATAGTGTTAAATATTCCAGACATCCTCACTTCACTCAGTGTTAAATATTCCAGAGACTCAGGAATTCCCCATTTTCTACGCAACCTGGAATTTTAAGGGATTCTAAGGAATCAGTTGAGGTAATCTACACCAGCTGTGTGGTATGTTGTAGACACAGAGGGGGCTGGGGTTGGTGACCTGTAGTCGGTACAATGTGAGGCTTCCCTGCAACAATCAGAAACAAGATCAGGATCGAACTCCAGAGATCATCCTCCTACATTCCACCTCAACACAGAGCACAAAGCCCAGAATTATATTTCTTTATTCATTCAGGGGATGGGGGCGTCACTGGCTAGACCCAGCATTTATTGCATGTCCTCACTTGCCCCCTCGAGAAGGGTGAGGCCATTTTTGGAATACTGTATCAAATTCTGGTCTCCCTGCAATAGGAAGGATGTTGTTAAACTTGAAAGAATGCAGTCAAGATTTGCTATGGTGTTGGCAGGGTTGGAGGATTTGAGCTAAAGGGAGAGGTTGAATAGATTGCAGCTATATTCTCTGGAGCATCAGAGGCTGAGGGGAGACTTAATAGAGGTTTATAAAATCATGAGATATATGGGTAAATAGTCAATGGCTTTTCACCAGGGTAAGGGAGTCCAAAACTAGTGGGCATTGATTTAAGATGAGAGGGGAGTTAAAAGGGACCTAAGGTGCAACTTTTTCACATTGAGGGTAGTGCATGCATGGAACAAGCTGCCAGAGGAAGTGGTGGAGGCTGGTACAATCACAACATTTAAAAGGCATCTGGATGGGTATATGAATAGGAAGGGTTTAGAGGGATATGGGCCAAATGCTAACCAGATTAATTTAGTACATCTGGTCGGCATGGACAAGTTTGATCAAAGCACTGTTTCCCTGATGTGCAGCTCCTTGATTCTGTGATTCTAAGGGATGGGGGGCTACAGTCCCATTGTGCTGTAGGTAGATCCACAATGCCTTGGGGACAGAACTCCAGGCTTTTAAGCCAGAAATAACAATATATTCCCAAATCACAGAGGTTGACACAGAGACACACACAAACCATATAGGAACTAATACCGAGATACACATACACAAACACCTGTCACAGAGAGTGCTACCACTATGTCAGTGGTTACGGAGAATGTGTACATTTGGTTTCTCAGTGTGAACACAGTTCAGGCACCCTGCTCCCATTGTGTACACAGGGAGTGTGCTCCTGATGTGTCCATATACTCCTGGTCTGAGGGAGGTGTACAGTCAGTGTTCCTCTCATTAGCTCATGTGAACCCCTGGTCTGTCAACTACTCACCTCCGAGTTCCCTTCCTGTAGTCCCGTTATGCCTCATGTTCCCTCAGGCACTATATCATTGTATACCCACCCTTAATGCCATTGTTCAGACATTGTCACTCTGTATTCCTTTGCCCCCTACCCAGAACCTGCTCCCAAGCCTTGCTGGGAGCTCAGTCTGCTGTCAGGGTTCTGAATAACAACCTTCTCACTCTGAAACACACATTGTTAAATATCTCAAAGACTTGGGAATTCCCCACTTCCTGCTCAACCTGGACTGTTAAGGGATTCTAAGGAATCAGTTGAGGTATTCTACACCCGCTGTGTGATATATTGCAGACAGAGAGGGGGCTGGGGCTAGTGACCTGTAGTTGGTACAACGTGAGGCTTCCCTGCAACAATCAGAAACAAGATCATGATCGAACTCTGGAGATCATCCTCCTACATTCCACCTTAACCCAGGGCACACAGTCCACAATTATATTTCTTTATTCATTCAGGGGATGGGGGCATCACTGGCTGGACCCAGCGTTTATTGCATGTCCTCATTTGCCCCTCGAGAAGAATGAGGCCACTTTTGGAATACTGTATCAAATTCTGGTCCCCCTCCTATCAGAAGAATGTTGTTATACCTGAAAGGATTCAGAAAAGATTTTCAAGGATGTTGCCGGGGTTAGAAGGTTTGAGCTTTTGGGAGAGGCTGAATAGGCTGGGGCTGTTTTCCCAGGAGCATCGGAGGCTGAAGGTGAACAACTAGAGATGTACAAAATCATGAGGCGCAAGGATAGGGTGAATAAGCAAGGTCTTTTCCCCAGTGTAGGGGAGTCCAAAATGAGAGCACATAGGTTCAAGGTGAGAGGATTCAAATTTAAAAGGCACCAAAGGGGTGGTACATGTATGGACTGAGCTGCGAGAGAAAGTAGTGGAGGCTGGTACAGTTACAATATTTAAAAGGTATCCAGATGACTATATAAATAGGAAGGGTTTAGAGTGATATTGACCAAATGCTAGCAAATGGGACGAGGTTAGGTTAGGTTAGGATATCTGGTCGGCATGGACGGGTTGGACAAAAGATCTGTTTCTGTGCTGTACAACTCTGTGACTCTACGACTCTAAGAGATGGGAGAGCTGCCTTCATTACTGTCCATGTGCTGTAGGTAGACCCATGATGCCATTAGGGAGGGAATTCCAGGATTTCATCTCAGAAATAGTAATATATTTCCAACTCATAGAAGGTGACCCTGAGACACACACAAACCATACAGAAAGTAAAACCAAGATACACACAGACGGTACAGGAACTGATACAGACACACATACACACTCAGCTATTACTGAAACCCGCATGTGCATATACACAGATAAAGTGTTACTGCTATGTCAGTGATGATAGAGTCTGTGTACACTTGGTCGCTCGGTGTGAACACAGTTTGTGCACCCTACTCCCATTGTGTACACAAGGACTATACTCCTTGTGTCAGCTCACATTTAGTCTGAGGGGGAACACAGTCAGCATACCTGTCAAGCACTTGTTTCGCACAAGCAGAAGCAGTGTCACCTAAACACCCCCAGTCCTACAGTCCCATTGTGCCCCCCCCAGTGTTGCAAAGAATGGACCTGGCCTCACTGCCGCAGAACGCTCCGAGTAGTCGGACCGTTCTGTATCACCTGTCCTTCGTGGAGAAATTTATGAAGAAAAACACCTTTGCCCACAAGTCCATCAGGAAGTGGTCAGCACATAGTGTCCTTGAGACCCTTCAGGGGGGACGAGACTGTCACACACCTCCTTCTGGAATGTGCCTATGCTAAGGAAGTCTGGAGAGGAATGCAGTAGTGTTTGTCGAAGTTTGTCCCGAGCAGCTCCGTGACAAGCGACTCCGTGCTCTAAGGTCTGTTCCCCAGGACGCACACGGAGATGAACATCAACTGTGCCTGGAGGATCATCAACTCAGTGAAGGACGCTCTCTGGGCGGTCCGAAACCTGTTGATCTTCCAGCTGAGTGTAGCAGACCAGCACATTCCAAGGTCCAGGACTACGTGTTGAGGGACGCGCTAAAGCTCGTGGCAGCTGCCGCCAAGGCACAGTGGGGAAGACCACCGTGTAACATCTGCCTGCCTAAGAACAGGGGGCCCACGCAGTATTTGCACTCCACTGACGCCTCAGCAGAATAGCTGGATAGTCATTGTACAGATTTGTACATACGAATGATTAATTCCGATCTCGGTATGTAAAGAAATGGAATGTATACATACGTATGGAATCATCAATTGTATAGATATCAAAATAATTTAATGAATAAAGTATATTATTGAAATAAAAAAAATTGTGCCTCATGTTCCCTCAAGCACTTTATCATTGCAAATCCAACCTGAATGGTGTTGTTCAGACATTATTACTCTGTGTTCCTCTGCCCTCCCAACAGTACCTGCTCCCAAGCCTTGCTGGAAGCTCAGTCTGCTGTCATGGTTCTGAATAACAGCCAGAGATCCTGACTTCACTCTGAAGCGCACAGTGTTAAATATTCCAGAGACTCAGTAATTGATCACTTCCTGTTCCATCTGCAATCTGAAGCGATCTAAAGGAACCAGTCGATGTAATTTACAACAAGCGGAGCTGTATATGCAAGCAGGCAGGGAGCTGGGGGTGAGGTCATGTGATCGAAGATATGTGAGACTTCCCTGCAACATTCAGAAGCAAGATCAGGATCAAACCCGGAAATCATTCTCTGACATTCCACCTCAACATAGCCCAGAATTATAATTCTTTATTCATTCAGGGGGTGGGGTCATCGCTGGCGAGGGCAGCATTTATGCCTGTCCCTATTTGCCCCTTGATTAGGTGAGGGTGAGCAAACTTCCTGAACCACTCGAGTCCACATGCTGCATGGAGACACATAATGCCAGAAGTGGGGAAATTCCAAGTTTTGACTCAGAAACAAGGTCATACTATGAAACACACACACACAGACAGTACAGGAGCTGACATCTGAGACACACACACAGACTGTACAGAGCTGACACTGAAATATATATACAGACCATACAGGAGCTGACACTGAGACACACACAAACCGTACAGGAACTGGCACTGACAGACACATACAGACTGTACAGGAACTGACAATGAGAGACACACACAGACTGTACAAGAGCTGACGCTGAGAGATACACAGACCGTACAGGAGTTAACACTGAGACACACACAGACCATAAAGAAGCTGACTATACAGGAGCTGACACTGAGACACACACGAACCGTACAGGAGATGACCGTACAGGAGCTGACACTGAGACACACACGGACCGTACAGGAGCTGACACTGAGACACACACACAGACCATACAGGAGCTGACACTGAGAGACACACACAGACTGTACAAGAGCTGACACTGAGACACACACAGACTATACAGGAGCTAACACTGAGACACACACAGACCGTACAGTAGCTGACACTGAGAGACACACACAGACCATACAGGAGCTGACACTGAGGCACGCTGAAGCTCCTCGGATGCTGCCTGAACTGCTGTGCTCTTCCAGCACCATTGATCCAGAAACTGAGACACGCACAGACCATACAGAAGCTGGCACTGAGAGACACACAGACCGTACAGGAGCTGACACTGAGACACACACACAGACCGTAGTGCTCTTCCAGCACCATTGATCCAGAAACTGAGACACGCACAGACCATACAGAAGCTGGCACTGAGAGACACACAGACCGTACAGGAGCTGACACTGAGACACACACACAGACCGTACAGGAGCTGACACTGCGACACACACACAGACCGTACAGGAGCTGACACTGCGACACACACACAGACTGTATAGGAGCTGACGCTGAGAGACACACACAGACCCTACAGGAGCTGACACTGAGACACTCAGACTGTACAGGAGCTGACACTGAGACACACACACAGACCATACAGGAGCTGACACTGAGACACACACTCAGACCATACAGGAGCTGGCACTGAAAGACACACGGACTGTACAGGAGCTGACACTGAGACACACACACAGACCATACAGGAGCTGACACTGCGACACACACACAGACCGTATAGGAGCTGACGCTGAGAGACACACACACACACAGACCGTACAGGAGCTGACACTGAGACACACACACTCAGACCGTACAGGAGCTGACACTGAGACACACACACATGGACCGTACAGGAGCTGACACTGAGTCACACACACACACAGACCGTACAGAAGCTGACACTGAGCGACACGCACAGACCGTACAGGAGCTGACACTGAGAGATACACAGACCGTACAGGAGCTGACACTGAGACACACACAGACCGTACAGGAGCTGGAACTGAGAGACACACACAGACGGTACAGAAACTGACACTGAGAGACACACACAGACTGCACAGGAGCTGATAATGAGAGACACACACAGACGGTACAGGAGCTGACACTGAGACACACACACAGACCATACAGGAGCTGGCAGTGAGAGACACACGGCCCGTACAGGAGATGACACTGAGACACACACACAGACCATACAGGAGCTGGCACTGAGAGACACACGGACCGTACAGGAGATGACACTGACACACACACACAGACTGTATAGGAGCTGACGCTGAGAGACACACACACACACAGACCCTACAGGAGCTGACACTGAGACACTCAGAATGTACAGGAGCTGACACTGAGACACACACACAGACCATACAGGAGCTGACACTGAGTCACACACACACAGACCGTACAGGAGCTGACACTGAGACACACACATACAGACTGTACAGGAGCTGACACTGAGACACACACACAGACCGTACAGGAGCTGACACTGAGACACACACACACACAGACCGTACAGTAGGTGACACTGAGACACACACACACAGACCGTACAGGAGCTGACACTGAGACACACACACAGACCGTACAGGAGCTGACACTGAGACACTCACACACACAGACTGTATAGGAGCTGACACTGAGACACACACACAGATCGTACAGAAGCTGGAACTGCGACACACACAGACTGTACAGGTACTGACACTGAGACACACACAGACCATACAGGAGTTGGCACTGAGACACACACATACACAGAAACTGGACATGAGCTGACATTACACTGAGCCAGGCTGAGCTGTGTATTTCTGCCCTGCCCTCTTTAATTCCAGTCATCAACTTTATTTCTTGTCCTTGGAATTGTGATTCTCAGGTATGTGTTGCAATGTGGAGTGAGGAGTGTTTGTGCTGAATGTGGCTGTTGACAGCGTGATGTGTTTACAAATCTGACTTCACGCTCCAGGAACATCTGGATTGATGGCTGCAGCACAGCTCTGAAAGTGTACTGCAATGCCAATAGACAATAGACAATGGGTGCAGGAGTAGGCCATTCTGCCCTTCGAGCCTGCACCACCATTCATTATGATCATGGCTGATCATCCTCAATCAGTATACTGTTCCTGCCTTATTTCCATAACCCTTGATTCCACTATCCTTGAGAACTCTATCCAACTCTTTCTTAAACGAATCCAGAGACTGGGCCTCCACTGCCTTCTGGGGCAGAGCATTCCACACACCCACCACTCTCTGGATGAAATGTTTCTCCTCATCTCTGTCCTAAATGGCCTACCCCTTATTTTTAAGCTGTGTCCTCTGGTTTGGGACTCACCCATCTGCGGAAACATGTTTCCTGCCTCCAGAGTATCCAATCCTTTAATAATCTTATACGTCTCAATCAGATCCCCTCTCAGTCTTCTAAACTCAAGGGTATACAAGCCCAGTCGCTCCAATCTTTCAACATAAGATAGTCCCGCCATTCCAGGAATTGACCTCGTAAACCTACGCTGCACTCGTTCAATAGCCAGAATGTCTTTCCTCAAATTTGGAGACCAGAACTGCACACAATATTCCAGGTGCGGTCTCACCAGGGCCCTGTACAGCTGCAGAAGAACCTCTTCGCTTCTATACTCAACCTCAGAGATGTGAGCATAGTCTTCATGAATACTTTGTATGATGAAAAAGGATGTAAACATCAGGGTGCAGGTCTGAGAAATATTAAAATTAAAGGACATAGAGAGAGAGAGAGAGAAATAAAAGAGAGGGGGAACTATTATGTTTCGCAGCCTTAACAGTAATGAATCTGTCGGCCTAGCTAGGAATTATCCCAGGCTGTAGACTGAGGCGAGAAAGAGGGTTCTGGCAGTAATGTTCATATTATTTATGGTCATAGGTGAGGAGCGAGAGGACTGGAGGACTGCTATCATTATTTCATTATTAAAAAAGGGTGGAAGGGATAGACCAGGGAATTACAGTCCGGTCAGTCTAATCTCAGTGGTGGGAAAGGTACTAGACTTTGAAGAGACTGAATATGTTTGCAGTTAGAGAGACATGTATGAATTGAGGATAGTCAGCATGGATTGGTTAAGGGAAAGCTGTGAATGACAAATTTGTTGGAATACTTTGAGGAAATAGCCTGGAGTGTTGATGAGAGTGACACATGACAATTGCTTTACCAAGTCTTTTGATCAGCTTCCCCCATGGAGGCTGGTCAAGACAGTAAGAGCTCATGGGATCCAAGGCAAATTGGCATTTTGGATCCAAATTTGATCAAGAGGTAGGAAGCAGGGACTGATGGTAGATGGATGTTTCTGCTGCTGCTAGAGGATGGTTTCCAGTGCAGTTCCGCAGGGCTCAGTGCTGGGGCTCTTGCTGTGTGATGGTTAACAATTCGGATTTAAATGTAGGTTGTATTCACAGATGATACGGAAGTTGGTCAGACGGTGAATAGTGAGAAGTATAGCTGTGAACTACAGGAGGATATCAATGGGCTGGTCAGTCAGACAGAGCAGGGACAAATGGAATTCAAGCTGGCAAAGTGAGGGAATGCATTTCATGAAGGGCCGACAAAGCAAAAGATGATACCATCAATGGTCGGATTGTGAAAAGTACTGAAGATCAAAGGGATCTTAGCGTCCGTCTCCACAGATGCCTGAAGGTAGATGAAATGGTTACAAAGGCATATGGGATACTTGTTTTGATTAGCTTCAGCTCACAGGATACAAGAGCAGAGAGGTTTGCCCGGAACTGTACATAACTCTAGTTAGGTCACAACCAGAGAATTGTTCTGGTCACCACATTATAGGAAGGATAAGCTTGCAGTAGAGAGGGTACAAAGGAGATTTACCCAGTATGCTGGCTAAGCAGGAAGAACTAAGATTGGATAGACTGGGGTTTTTCTTGGAGCAGGCAAAAGTGAGGACAGCAGGTGCTGGAAACCAGAGTTTAGATCAGAGTGGTGATGGAAAAGCGCAGCAGGTCAGGCAGCATTCGAGGAGCAGGAAAATTGACGTTTCAGGCAAAAGCCCGTTACCCAGCCCCACCCCCCCCTCCCATTTATTTCTCAGCCCCATTGGCCCACAAGCCTAATTTCTGATGAAGGGCTTATGCTCGAAACATTGATTCTCCTGCTCCTCGGATGCTGCCTGACCTGCTGTGCCTTTCCAGCACCACTCTGATCTAAACTCTGATCTCCAGCATCTGCAGTCCTCACTTTCGTCTTCAAGGTGTGAGGCTAGAGTCTGTCTGTATCCCAATCTTGACTCAGACTGGTTCTGTTTCCAAAGTGGAATTTACAAAATATTATATGGATTGACTGTCTGCATTGACTGCCAACTGTTTGTGTATTTCTTGAACAAAATAGAATGTTTCTGTAAATATAATTTTGCAAACACAAATTCACCCCATAGACTTATATGTGTGTGCATGTGCAGGAGAGAGAGAGAGAGAGAGAGAGTGTGTGCATGTGAGAGAGATTGTGTTTGTATGTATACAAGCTTGGTAAAGTGTGTGTGCATGAGTGTGATGGGGTATAAGCCTGTGAGAGGGTGTGTGCATGCATGCACACAAACACACACTCTCTCACATGCACACACACTCTCTCTCTCTCTCTCTGTCTCTCTCTCTCTCTCTCTCTCCTGCACACGCACACACATATAAGTCTATGGGGTGAATTTGTGTTTGCAGAATTATATTTACAGATACATTCTACTTTGCTCAAAAATACACAGTCGGCAGTCAACGCAGACTGTCAATCCATATAATATTTTGTAAATTCCACTTTGGAAACAGAACCAGTCTGAGTCAAGATTGGGATACAGACTCACTCTAACCTCACACCTTTAAGGCATTTTGTCTGAGCTGAGCTGTCACCTTTTTTTATAAAACCTTAACTTATCTTGAAAATGTGACTTAAAAGACGTTCTGGGATTTACATATTAATGAACCGAAACCTGTAACCCATTCTAAAAGATGAAAGACAACAACAATCAAGGTGTGTTAAGTAGATCATTTTACTCACATGACACTGTAATCTTTTGCTACAAATTCTGTGTCTTATGGTCCTGCTTCACATCCACCTGAAGGAGCAGCGGTCCGAAAGCTAGTGCTTCCAAATGACCTTTTTGGAATATTACTTGCTGTTGTGTCATTTTTCACTCAGAATTTATCAACTCAGAACCTAGTCTCAGTGAGACTCATTCTCAAAAGTTGACACTGATACATACACACACACACACAGGCTGTACAGAAGCCGACACTAAAACGCTGCCTGCAGGTACACAGTCAGTGTTATTCATGTCAGTGTGTATGGAGTCGATGTACATTTGTTCCGTCAGTGGGAACACAATTAGTGTACTCCTGGTCTCAGAGTGTCACGGCCAGTGTAGCTCTCATTAGCTCGTGTATACACAGTGAACCCCTGGTCTGTCACCTAGTCACTCCGAGTTCCCTTCCTACAGTACCAATGTGCCTAATTTTCCCTCAGGCACTATATCATTGTAAATCCATCCTTAATGGCATTGCTCAGACATTGTCACTCTGTGTTCCTCTGCTCCCTACCCAGAACCTGCCCCCAAGCCTTGCTGGGAGCTCAATCTACTGTCAGGGTTCTGAATAACAACCAGCGATCTTCACTTCACTCTGAAACACACAGTGTTAAATATTCCAGAGACTCAGCAATTCCCCACTTTTCAATCCGGAATTTTAAGGGATTCTAAGGAATCAGTTGAGGCAATCTACACCAGATTTTGTAGACAGAGAGGGGGCTGGGGTTGGTGACCTGTAGTCGATGCAAAATGAGACTTCTCTGTAACAAGCAGAAACAAGATCAGGATTGAACTCCCGAGATCATCCTCCTACATTCCACCTCAACGCAGAGCACACAGCCCAGAATTATATTTCTTTATTCATTCAGGGGGTGGGGGCGTCACTGGCTGCACCCAGCATTTATTGTTCATCCCGAGTTGCCCTTGAGTAGGTTGGGGTGAGCTGCCACTTTGAACAGCTGCAGTCCATGTACTTTGGGTGGACCCACAACAGCCCGAGGAAGGGAATTCCAGGATTTTGACTTAGAAACGATGGCTCATTTCTAAATCTCACAAGGTGACACTGAGAGACATGCACAGACAATACAGGAGTTGACACTGAGACAGATTGGGCTGTGTTTTCGGCTGTCCCCTCCTTAATTTGAGGAAGCAACCTCGTTCCGTGTCCTCGGGATTGTGATTGTACGGAATGTGCAGACTGAGGAAACTTGGTGATAAAAGTGGGTCTGTGCCCAGCACTCTGATCACTGACGGGAGTGTGGTGCTGGAAAAGCACAGCAGGTCAGGCAGCATCCGAGGAGCAGGAGAATCAACGTTTAAGGCAAGAGCCCTTCATCAGGAATGAGGATGAAAGGCTCTTGCCCAAAACATCTATTTTCCTGCTCCTCAGGTGATCCCTGACTTGCTGTGCCTTTACACCACCACACTCTCATCAGTGATCTCCAGCATCTGCAGCCCTCACTTTCTCCTACTCTGATCACTGAGTCAGTGGGATATGTGCGCAAGTCCCTCTCCATGCTTTGGGAACAACTGGACTGATGGTCACAATGCAGCTCTGAGAGACTGCTGCACTACCACAGGAGCTGTTTTTCAGATACGATTATCCCAACTGCTTTCTCAGATGATGGTGAAAGACAATGGTCAATATTAGGCTAGTGTGTGTGGCCTCGGAGATGTTAGCACATCGGAGGTATGAGAAGATTTGTAGCTCAGGTTGAGGTTCTGGATGTAAGTTTGCTCGCTGAGCTGGAAGATTTGTTTCGTCACCATACTAGGTAACATCATCAGTGAGCCTCCGGTGAAGCACTGGTGTTATGGCCTGCTTTTTATTTATGTGTTTAGGTTTCCTTGGTTTGGTGATGTCAGTTCCTGTGGTGATGTCATTTCCTGTTCTTTTTCTCAGGGGGTGGTAAATGGCATCCGAGTCAACGTGTTTGTTGATCGAGTTTCGGTTGGAATGCCGTGCCTCTAGGAATTCTCGCACATATCTTTGTCTGGTTTGTCCTAGAATGGATGTGCTGTCCCAGTCGAAGTGGTGTCCTTCCTCATCCATATGTAAGGATACTAGTGAAAGTGGGTCATGTTGTTTTGTGGCTAGTTGGTGTATCGTGGTGGCTAGTTTTCTGCCTGTTTGTCCAATGTAGTGTTTGTTACAGTCCTTGCTTGGTATTTTGTAAATGACATTAGTTTTGCTTGTTGTCTGTCTCGGGTCTTTCAAGTTCATTAGCTGCTGCTTTAGTGTGTTGGCGGGTTTGTGGGCTACCATGATGCCAAGGGGTCTGAGTAGTCTGGCAGTCATTTCTGAGATGTCTTTGATGTAGAGGAGAGTGGCTACAGTTTCTGGATGTGTTTTGGCTGCTTGTTTTGGTTTGTTGCTGAGAAATCGGCGGACTGTGTTCATTGGGTGAAAGTGAAGACTGCAGATGCTGGAGATTAGAGTTGAGAGTGTGTTGCTGGAAAAGCACAGCAGGTCAGGCAGCATCCAAGGAGCAGGAGAATCAACGTTTCGGGCAAAGGCCCTTCATCATACCCGTTCTTTTCGAATACACTGCATAAGTGATCTTCCTCTGCTCTTCTTAGTTCCTTCAGAAATGACTGCCAGACTACTCAGACCCCTTGGCATTATGGTCACCCACAAACCCACCGACACACTAAAACAGGAGCTAATGAACTTGAAAGACCCTACACAGACAACAAGCAAAATGAATGTCATTTACAAAATATCGTGCAAGGACTGTAACAAACACTACATTGGACAAACAGGCAGAAAACTAGCCACCGGGATACATGAACATCAACTAGCCACAAAAAGACACGACCCACTCTCACTAGTATCCTCACATACGGATGAGGAAGGACACCACTTCAACTGGGACAACACATCCATCCGAGGACAAGCCAAACAGAGACACGCACGAGAATTCCTAGCAGCATGGCATTCCAACTGGAACTCTGTCAACAAACACATTGACTTGGATGCCATTTACCAACCCCTGAGAGAAAGAACAGGAAATGGCATCACTGCAGGAAATGATGTCACTAACCCAAGGAAACCTAAGCGCATAAGTAAAAGGTGGGCTTACCACTAGTGCTTCACCAGAGGCTCACTGATGATGTTACCTAGTATGGTGATGAAACGTCTGAAAATGAACCTTCCAGCTCAGCGAGCAAACATACATCCATGTTAGCACAGTCTTCAATGAATACTTTGTACAAAAGGATCATAGGGATAAGTATCAGGATGCAAGACTCCGAAATATTAAAGGAAATGAATATAGGGAAACAGAGAATGAGAGGACATACTGGTGGTTTTAGCAGCCTTAGATCTGTAAGCCTGGATAAGATGTATCCCAGGCTGTAGTAAGAGAGATGTCAACATTTCTGCCAGTAATGCTCAGATCATTTCTGGCCACAGGGCTGCTAATATTTTTTCCATTTTAAAAAAAAACAAGAAGTCACGTGGCACCAGGTTATAGTCCAACAGGTCCATTTGGAATCACAAGGTTTAGGAGAACTGCCCCTTTTTCTGGTGATGAAGGAGTAGTGTTCCAAAAGCTCGTGATTTCAAATAAACCTGTTGGACTATAACCTGGTATCGTGTGACCTCTGACCTTGTCCACCCCAGTTCAACACTGACACCTCCGCATCATAAAGAAAGGCAGGAAGGGATAGACCAGGAAATTACAGGCCAGTCAGTCTAACCTCAATAGTAGGAGAGGTATTAGACCTTTTAGTGACAGAATATGTTTGCACTTGGAGAGATATGAATTGAGGATAGTCAAGATGGATTTGTTAAGGGCAGGCTCTGTTTGACAAATTTGATGGAGTATTTTGAGGAGGTAACCTGGAATATTGATGGTGGTGCTGCATTTGATGTGGTCCATATGTGCTTTGGCAAGTCCTTTGATCAGAGCCCTCATGGCAGTCTCATCAAGAAAGTAACAGCCCAAGAAATTGAATATAAATTGACACTTTTGAACCAAAATTGATTGAGAGGTAGGAAGCCAGGAGTGACAGTAGATGAATATTTCTGCTGCTGCTGGATGACAGTTTCCAATGCAATTCCACAGGACTCAGTGCTGGGGCCCTTGCTGTTTCTGGTGGTTAATGATTCAGATTTAAATTACTCCCGGTTATGATCAAGAATTCACAGATGATACGAAAGTTGGTAAGATGTAAAATAGTGAGATGCATAGCTGTAAACTACAGGAGGATATCAATGGGCTGGTCAGTCAGACAGAGCAGGGACAAATGGAAAAGTGAGAGAATGCATTTGCTGAAGGGCTAACAAAGCAAAAGATGACGCCATCAATGGTCGGATTGTGAAAAGTACTGACGATCAGAGGGATTATAGTGTCCATATCCACAGGTGCCTGAAGGTAGCAGGCAGGTAGGTGAAGTGGTTACAACGACATATGGGATACTTGTTTTGATTAGCCTCAGCTCACAGGATACAAGAGCAGGGAGGTTCTCCTGGAACTGTACATAACGGTAGTTAGGTCACAACCAGAGAACTGTTCTGGTCACCACATTATAGGAAGGATATGCTTGCAGTAGAAAGGTTACAAAAGAGATTTGCCCAGGATGTTGGCTAAGCAGGAAGAACTAAGCTATCAGTAAAGATTGGATAGACTGGGATTTTTCTTTGGAGCAGCAGAGATTGAGAGGGAACCTGACACAGGTATATATTACGAGGGCCAAAGATAAGAATGCATTTTAGGAATTAGTGGAGGGTCGCTGACCATGGGACATAGCTTTATAGTAAGAGGGAGAAGGCGAAGAGGAGAGTTAATACAAATTTCGTTCACTCAGAAGGTGTAGGGAGACTGGAGCTGAAATTATTGTTGTCTGAAACTCTGGTAATGTTTAATCAGTATTTAGATATTCACATGCTTTGCTGTAGCTTGCAACAATGCAGGCCCTGAGCTGGGAAATGGGATTGCTGTCGTCCAATCTTTGTCAAGATTAGAGAAGTGCTGGAAAAGCACAGGAGGGCAGGCAGCTTCTGAGGAGCAGGAATGTTTCAGGCAAAAGCCCTTCATCAAGAATCTGCACCACTCTAATCTTGACTCTGCAGTCCTCACTTTCGCCTAGTCATCAGATCTTTGGTGACCAGTACAGGCACAGTGGGCTGAATGGGCTCCTTCTGAGTTTGAGTCTAGGAGTCTATCAATATTTAAAAATATTCTGGTATCTTGGCCAGTCCCACACTGAACTTCATGACTAAAAAAAACATCAACTTGACCATATCCTGAGAGTGGGATCTTGCTGTGCATCAAGCTGTCATCTTTATTCACTTACTGAATGCGCTTTGACACTCCCTAACATATGAAGGTTCTTTCTTTCACTTGGAATTTCCTGATTTACATGTAATCTGTGGAGGTCACGGAGGCTTGGTGCAAACCCAACCCGCAATTCGACTACATGAAGTAGCATGTTTTGTTGGGAGGTTTCAAGAAGCGAGTGAGATGACCAGGAGGTGGCGATGTTTCCCTTGGAGAGAATTCGTCACATTTCAACACAGCTCAACATCGCCGCCCCGAGGTGAATGTGGCATTGCAGAACATCTCAGAATTTATCAACTCAGAACTTCATCTCAGCGAGACTCATAGAACATAGAACATTACAGCGCAGTACAGGTCCTTCAGCCCTCAATGTTGCACCAAACTTTGGAACCAATCTGAAGCCCATCTAACCTACACTGCTCCATTCTCGTCCATTTGCCTATCCAAATTTGTGAAATCTACGAATGTTGCAGGCAGTGCTTTCCACACCCCCAGTACTCTCTGAGTAAAGAAACTACCTCTGACATGTGTTCTATGTCTAACATTCCTCAATTTAAAGCTATGTCCCCTTGCTAGCCATCACCATCTGAGGAAAAAGGCTGTCCCTGTCCAATCTATCTAACCCTCTGATTATCTTATATGTCTCAATTAAGACACCCCTCAACCTTCTCTCTAACGAAAACAGCCTCAAGTCCTTCAGCCTTTCCTCGTAAGACCTTCCTTCCATACCAGACAACATCCTAGTAAATCTCCTCTGAACCCCTTCCAAAGATTCCACATCCTTCTCATAATGTGGTGACCAGAACTGTACACAATACTCCAAATGTGGCCGCACCAGAGTTTTGTACAGCTGCCACATGATCTCATGGTTCTGAAACACTATTCCTCTACTAATAAAAGCTAACACATCATTTGCCTACTTAACAACTCTCTCAACTTGGGTGGCAGCTTTTAAGGATCTATGTACCTGGACACCAAGATCTCTCTGCTCATCTATACTTCCAAGAATCTTACCATTAGCCCAGTACTGTGCATTCCTGTTATTTCTTCAAAGTGAATCACCTTACACTTTTCCACATTAAAGTCCATTTACCACCTCTCAGCCCAGCTCTGTAGTGTATCTCTGTCTCTGTGTAACCTACAACATCCTTCGCCACTATCCACAACTCTACCAACCTTAGGGCCATCTGCAAATTTATTAACCCTTCCTTCTATGCCCTCATCCAGGTCATTTATATAAATGACAACCAACAGAGGACCCAAAACAGATCCCTGCGGTACCTCACTAGTAACTGAACTCCAGGATGAATATTTCATTAACCACCATCTTCTTTCAGCTATCCAATTTCTGATCCAAACCGCTAAAACACTCTCAATCCCATGCCTCCATATTTTGTGAGTCTGCAACTCGCTCTCAGTTGACCCTGACACACACACACACGCACACACACACATACACACACACACACACTCACTCACACATTCACTGACTCACTCACACTCACTCTCTCAAATACACTCACTCACTCACATTCACTCTCTCTCATACACACACACGCTCACTCATTCACACTCACTCTCACTTACATGCACACACACACACTGTAAAGGAGCTGAAACCCTATCCGCACGTATACAATCAGAGTGCTGTTGGCATGTCAGTATGTATGGAGTCGATGTACATTTGTTCTGTCAGTGGGAATTAAGTTAGTCTCCTGGTCTCAGAGTGTCACAGTCAGTGACCTTTCATTTGGTCAGGCAGCATCTGTGAAGAAAAATACTCTAGCTGTGGCCTAACCAATGTTTTATCCAGATCCAGCTCTTCCCTGCGCTTATACTCTGTGCCTTGACTAATAAAAGCAAGTATCCCATATGCCTTCTTCACCACTTTATCCACCTGTCTTGATACCTTAAGGGATGAATATTCATTCACACTATGGTCCTTCTGATCGTTGGTGCTTCCCAGGGTTCTATCGTTCATCATGTTTGCTGAAGGTAGGTATTGTGCTGGAACTGACTAATCAGCAGAAAGCAGTGTTTTGGAACAGACCAATTAATTGGAATCATTGCTGGACTAGAACAATGACTGGGGGGTGTCGAATATCCCAATTTCATGACTAATGCCTGTAATTAGTCACCACAGCCCAAGAGCATTGGTTGGAATGAGGAATTTACCAAGAGCTAGGGGGTGTGATGGATGGCAGTTTTGGTATGGGAGAAAAACCACAGATACAGTCAGGTAGATGGGTTAACTCTAAGAAAGGTAAGAGAAGTTGGAAGGTAGTGCAGGAGTCTTCTGTGGTTATCCCCATTTCAAACAAGTACATGTCTTGGAAAATTCAGGAGGTGATGGACTTTCAGGGGAATGTAACACGAACAGCCAAGCTTCTGGTATCAAGACTGGCTCTAATGCAATGAGGGGTACCTTGGGGTTCCGAGCGATCAATTGCATTAGGGGACTCTCTAGTCCGAGGCACAGACAGACGTTACTAGGGCCAGCAGCGAAAAATCAGAATGGTGTGTTGCCACCCTGGTACCAGGATCAAGGATGTCTCAGATAGAGTGCAGAATGTTCTCAAAGGGGAGAGGGACCAGCAGGAGGTCATTGTACTGATTGGAACTAATGATGGAGGAAGAGAAAAGGATGAGATCCTGGAGGGAGAATATATAAAATTAAGCAGGAATTTATAAAAAGAGTTCTTTGAGGCTAGTAATAGCTGGATTACTCTCAGTGCTACAAGCTAGTGAGGTTAGGAATAGGAGAATAGAACAGATGAATGCATGGCTGAGGAGCTGGTGTATGGGAGAAGGATTCACATTTTTGGATCATTGGAATCTCTTCTGGGGTAGAAGTGACCTGTACAAGAAGGATGGATTGCACCTGAATTAGAAGGAGACAGATTTGCTGGAGCTCAGGAGGATTTAAACTAGTAAGGAAGGGTGGGGGTGGGACCAGGGAGATACTGAGGTAAGAGATCAATCTGAGACAGGTACAGCTGGGAAAAGAAACAAGTCAAACAATCAGGGCAGGCAGGAACAAAGCAGAGAATAAGGTAGACTGATAAATTAAACTGCATTTATTTCAATGCAAGAGGCCTAACAGGGAAGGCAGATGAACTCAGGGCATGGATAGGAACATGGGACTGGGATATCATAGCAAATACAGAAACTGCCATTTTTGGAATGTTGTATGTAATTCTGGTCTCCATCCTCTTGGAAGGATGTTGTGAAACTTGAAAGAGTTCAGAAAAGATTTACAAGTATGTTGCCAGGGTTGGACGATTTGAGCTATAGGGAGAGGTTGAATAGGCTGGGGCTGTTTTCCCTGGAGCGTCGGAGGCTAAAGGGTCACCTCATAGAGGATTATAAAATTATGAGGGGCAAGGCCTTTTCCCTGGGGTTGGGGAGTCTAGAACTAAAGGGCATAGGTTTAAGGTGAAAGGGGAAAAATATAAAAGGGATTTAAGGGGCAACTTTTTCACACAGAGGGTGGTGCATGTTTGGAATGAGCTGCCAGAGAAGTGGTGGAGGCTGGTACAATTACAACATTTAAAAGGCATCTGAATAGGAAGGGTTTGGAGGGATATGGGCCAAGTGCTGGCAAATGGGACTAGATTGGGTTGGGATATCTGGTTGGCATGGACAAGTTGGACCAAGGTGTCTGTTTCGGTGCTGTACATCTCTATGACTCTATGGTACTGGGAAGTGAGCCCACACTGTTGGTATCACTGTGCATCACAAAGCAGCTGTCCAGCCAACTGAACTAGCCCAGACACATCAAATGGCTACAGCAGAGGCTATTCAGCCTGTCATGTCCATGCCAACTATTTGACAGCTAATTAAGAGGGTTGTTCCCACCTTCCAATTCTTGGTGTCTGGCCTGTCGCTCACAGCAAGCCAGTGTCTTGTGTGAAAGAGACAGATCAGTGCTCCCCCAGTCGTGGGCAGAAAGGATCAGCATAGATAACTGTGTCTATGCAGTGGAGCTGACTGAGCTTCCCCCTGATTCCCACTGACACCAGGAGCTTGTCTGTCCATGAAGATGGGATGTGACAGGTGACCCCTGACAGAGAATAATGCAAACTACTGCTTTCACGACCCTCCAGGAACAAGAGTGGCAGGGACTGAGTCAACCAAGCATTCTCCTTCAAAACATCTTCACGCATGGCCACTGCTCCTTAATCCAGAATCAATGACCTGCCAAGTGCACTAAATCTTCACTTCGTTATGGTGAGCACAGAGAAATTAAATGTTACAGAATAGAATCGTCACAGTCTCAGTGAAACAGCTCAGCAACAGCAAGTGAATGAGCAGTTGCCCCATAAACCAGTGCGATCATGATGGGCCAAATGGCCCCCATCTGTGCATAACAATTCTGTGATTCAGTGATTTAGTCATCCTGGTGCAGCAAATCCTGAATCGTTCCAGCTACTGATGGAATAACTCTGTGACCCCCTGCACCCTGGCAAAGTGAGTCCAGAGTAAGGCCAAAAGAAACAGCAAAAGGAATAGGTCATTCAGCCCCTCCCGCCTGCTCTCACTCTCCCCTCCCCTCTGGAATTCAACTCTTTGGTCCATGTTTGACCCAAGGCTGTAATGGGGTCAGAAGCTGGATGACCCTGGCAGAACCCAAACTGGGTGTGACTGAGCACATGCTGAACATTGTCCTCTAGAGACATCTCCGTGATTGGTTGAATTGAATTGGCTGCGAGAGGTGATATATAAATGAAATTCTTTATTTCTAGAAAAGGCTGAGAGGGTCCAATTTCTTCTGAAGCCTGGGGGAAGTCGGGCCTGTTATCCCTGATGCTGAGAAGGGATAGAGGTGACTTAAACAAGATTCAAACTTCTGAAGGAAGTTGATAACGTAGATAAGGAAACGTTGTTTCTACTGAGAAGAGGATCAGTAACCAGAAAGACAATGGACCCTTATAGTGCAGTAGTAATGTCCCTCCCTCTGAGCCAGGAAATCAGGGTTCAACTTCCACCTGATCTAGAGGTGTATGTTATTAAGTTGAAGGTGTATACTGTATCTTTGACAGAGAGAGAGAGAATGCTGTTCTCAACAGAGAGATTACAAACAACTGTGTATATGACTACATGGCAATCCCAGAGTGTGGCAGAAAATTGAAAGTATGTAGCATTTGGTTGTTAAATGGATACCTGAGTTGGTTGCAGTTTTGACAACAATTTGAATTTAACTGATCAGTTTAAATTATGCCTCAGGATACTAAATCCCAATCGAGTTTGAACTTATTGTTTTTTCCAACATCGAATCAATGAGACAATTCGATGCTGAGGTGGGGGGGGGGTGGTATAAAATGTGAACCTTTTGCAAATTGGTCAGAGAGCAACTGCAATCCAGCCTGGAGATCTAACATCTTGCTCTCCAAGAAATTAGGAAACACTCTCTATCATATTGTTCATGGCAGTGAATCTTCTGTTACTTAAAACAAACACCCAGAAAAGCTAACCTCGTCTCATAAGCTGTTAAAATATGAGTGACAGAGAACTCCTAAATCCCACTATTTAAAGAAAATAACTTCAATTTATTCTTTAACTCTAAAAGTGAACATTAAACAACTATTCACAATTCTGAGCCACTCCTTTTACTTAACTGCTTATTACCCTGCGTCCAACTCTATAACAATATATTGTTCCAAGAAAAAATTACATCAACTTAATTTCAAAACACAGCAGCTATCATCTTCTGTGCCTTTCTTCTGCCAACTGAAGATCTGCCTGGGTCATCTTCTTTCTTTTTACTGTGAGCATGTTTCATATGAAAAGATACCTTTGACAGAGAGTGTTTCCTAATTTCTTGGATCAGTGTTGATGGCAGTTGTTCTGTCCAGTTTTCAAAATGCCTGCATTTTTATATCCCCAACATTGGATCATCTCATTGGTTCAAAGTTGGCAAAACAATAAATTCAAACTCGAAGGGATTTTAGTATCCTGGGGCAATATTTAAACTGAATTGGTTAAATTCTAATAGTTGTCAAAACAGCAACCAAATCTCAAGTATCCATTTCACAGCCAAATGTTACATATTTTCAATTTTCCAGTACACTCCGGGACTGCCTTCTAGTCATATCACACAAGTGCTTGTAAGCTCTCAGTTCAGAACAGCATTCTCTCTCTCTAAAGGTACAGTAGACATCTTCAACTTCATAATAATATGAAACATACTCACAGTAAAAAGAGATGAGATGACCCAGGGAGTTCAGAAGAGTGAAGTCACAGAAGATGACAGCAGCTATGTGGTTTTGAAAATAAGTTGATGTAATTTTAATAAGTGTCTTATTGGAACAGCATATTATTATAGAGTTGGAGGCAGTTAAGAGAGAGAGGTGCTTAGAGTTGTGAATAGTTATTGTTTAATGCTCACTTTAGAGTTAAAAAATAAATTGATGTTATTTTCTTTAAATAGTAGAATTTGGGAGTTCTCTGTCACTCATATTTTAACAGGTTACAAGGCGAGGCGAACTTTGCTGAGTGTTTGGTTTAATTAACAGTGCAGTTCAACCTGATCAGAGATGTTACTATAAATTCTATTAAATGTAACAATTATAATAACATCTCTGATCAGGTTGATTAAGAAATATTTAACCAGAGGGAATTGGGAAAGAAGTCAACAATTAAGTTTCAAGAAGGAATCAGATAAACATTTGGAAGTGGGGTAGCAGCCAGGTCAACTGGAAAACTCTTCTGGAACTCAACTCAACTGGAAAAGTGGGCGGCATGGTGGCATAGTGGTTAGCACTGCTGCCTCACAGCGCCGGAGACCCGGGTTCAATTCCCGCCTCAGGCGACTGATTGTGTGGAGTTTGCACGTTCTCCCCATGTCTGCGTGGGTTTCCTCCGGGTGCTCCGGTTTCCTCCCACAGTCCAAAGATGTGCAGGTCAGGTGAATTGGCCATGCTAAATTGCCCGTAGTGTTAGGTAAGGGGTAAATGTAGGGGTATGGGTGGGTTGCGCTTCGGCGGGTCGGTGTGGACTTGTTGGGCCGAAGGGCCTGTTTCCACACTGTAATGTAATCTAAAAAATCTAATCTAAAAGTTGTACAGACATGATGGGCTGAATGGCCACTCTCTGTGCTGCAGGATTCTGTTGAAGTGATTTCCCTTCCAAAGAAAACAATTGAAATGAGCATCTGTGGAGGAAAATGTGGAAGATATAGAAAGTAGGGAAATAAACAGCAATATCTTGAAAAATGTCCATATTGCAGAGGAGGAGGTTTTGGATGGCTTAAAATGTGTAAAGGTGGATAAATTCCCAGGACGTGATCAGATGTATCCTCGAACTCTGTGGAAAGCTAGGGAAGTGATTGCTGGATCCCTTGCTGAGATATTTGTATTGTTGATAGTCACAGGCGAGGTGCCGCAACACTGCTGATTAGTTATTGTAGTGTCCTGTTTAAGAAAGGTGGTAAGGACAAGCCAGGGAACTGTAGACTAGTGAGCCTGACATTGGTGGTGGGCAAGTTTTTCGAGGGAATCTTGAAGGACAGGGTTACATGTATTTAGAAAGGCAAGGGCTGATTAGGGACAGTCAATATTACTTTGTGTGTGGGAAATCATGTCTCACAAACTTGATTGAGTTTTTTGAAGAAGTAACAAAGAGGATTGATGAGCACAGAGTGGTGGATATGATCTCTATGGACTTCAGTAAGGCGTTCGACAAGGTTCCTCATGGGAGACTGATGAGCAACGTTAGATCTCATGGAATACAGGAAGAACTAGCCATTTGGAATCAGAACTGGCTTGAAAGTAGAAGACAAAAGGTGGTGGTGGAGGGTTGTTTTTCAGACTGAAGGCTTGTTTTCAGTGGAGTGCCACAAGGATCGGTGCTGGGTCCACTACTTTTCATCATTTATATAAATGATTTGGCTGTGAACATAGAAGATATAGTAGTAAGTTCACAGATTACACCAAAATTGGAGGTGTAGTGGATAGCGAAGAAGGTTACCTAAGAGTACAACAGGATCTTGATCAGATGGGCCAATGGGCCAAGAAGCGGCAGATGGAGTTTAATATAGACAAATGTGAGGTGCTGCATTTTGAAAAGGCAAATCCGAACAGGACTTACATGCTTAATGGTCAGGTTCCAAGGAGAGTTGCTAAAAAAATAGAGCTTGGGGCATGGGTTCATAGTTCCTTGAAAGAGGACTCACAGGTAGATAGGATAGTGAAGAAGATGTTTAGTATGCTTGCCTTTACTGGTTAGAGTACTGAGTATAGGAGTTGGGAGGTCATGTTGCAGCTGTAGAGGACATTGGTTAGGCCACTGTTTGAATATTGCGTGCAATTCAGGTCTGCTTCTTATTGGAAAGATGTTGCGAAACTTGAAAGGGTTCAGAAAAGATTTACAAGAATGTTGCCAGGGTTGGAGGATTTGAGCTTTAGGGAGAGGCTGAATAGGCTGGGGCTGATTTCCCTGGAGCTTCGAAGGCTGAGAGATGACCTCATAGAATCATGTGTGGCAGGGATAAGGTAAGTAGTCAAGGTCTTTTCCTTTGGTGAGGGGGGGGGTGTGGTGGAGGTCCAGAACTAGGGGACATAGGTTTAAGGTGAGAAGGGAAAGATTTAAAAGACTTAAGGGGCAACTTTTTCACACAGAGTGATGCGTGCATGGAATGAGCTGCCAGAGGAAGTGGTGGAGGCTGGTACAATTATGACATTTAAAAGGCATCTGAATGGATATATGATTAGGAAGGGTTTAGAGGGATATGGGCCAAATGCTGGCAAATGGGACTAGATTAATTTAGAATATCTGGTTGGCATGGACACGTTGGATGGAAGGGTGTGTCACCGTGCTGTACAGCTCTATGATTCTGACCTGGTGAAAGCAGCACATTGCAGAGAGTTGAGTTTGTAAGCACTGGTCTGCATAACACATATTCCGAACACAACAAATGGTTAAAACCACGCAATCACCCTTAGCAACCACAGATTGTCACTCATCCGCACTCAATCCACTAACATCGCAAGTTATGGTCATTAAGTGCAAGAATCCTCATCTAATATTGGTCCACCCACTCTCTTAATACAGCTTTTGCCAATTGAATTCTTATTTCAAAGCTGTATTTCACTATTGCTCTCAATTTCTGGAGCAATCCTGATGTGGATGTTTCAAATGCAACCTCAACGCAACCAGAGAGTCTGAACCTGTCAGATTCTGAGCTGCTGTTAATTGCTGCGAATTATAACATCATGTCTGTGTTCTGTTTCTTTGCAGCTAGATAGCAGCTCCGGGCTGCTGTGTGAAATTGCACAGCTCACTGAATCGAGAATTTTGACGCTAATCTGAGCATTTACCAAGTAGCTTCCCTCCGATTACTATTCATCTGAAAGTAAGATGTAGCCAACAAGATTTCAGCTTTATTGTCTGCCATCCAGCTCAGTTTCAATGTCCAGGGACTTTGGTGTGCTTGCCTATAGATCCTTGAAGGCACCAGGACATATATCGAAAAGGATGTGGAAACATTGGAAAAGGTGCAGAGGAGATTTACCAGGATGTTGCCTGGTCTGGAGGGAAGGTCTTATGAGGAAAGGCTGAGAGACTTTGGTCTGTTCTCATTGGAAAGAAGAAGGCTAAGAGGGGATTTGATAGAGACATACAAGATGATCAGAGGATTAGATAGGGTAGACAGTGAAAGTCTTTTTCCTAGCATGATGACATCAGCTTGTACAAGGGGGCATAACAAATTGAGGGGTGAAAGATTTAAGACAGATGTCAGAGGCAGGTTCTTTACGCAGAGAGTGGTATGGGCGTGGAATGCCCTACCTGCTAATGTAGTCAACTCAGCCACATTAGGGAGATTTAAACAATCCTTGGATAAGCACATGGATGATGATGGGATAGTGTAGAGGGACGAGTTGAGAATAGTTCACAGGTCGGCGCAACATCGAGGGCTGAAGGGCCTGTTCTGCGTTGTATTGTTCTATGTCGATAGGGTGTTCAGAAGGACTGGAGGATACTTGTCTTTATTAGTCGAGGCACTGAATGCAAGATCAAGGAGGCTATGATGCAGCTGTAAATAACCTAAGTCAAGCCACAGCTGGAATGGTGTGCAGCTCTGGTCACCACACCAAACAATGAGTTAGTGGTATTATCACTAGACTATTAATCAGGAAACCCAGGTAATGTTTTGGGGAACAGGATTTGAATCTCACCATGGTAGATGTTGGAAGTTAAATCCAGTAAATATCTGGAAATAAGTCTAATGATGACCATTGTCCTTTAGAAATGGACATTGGTCTACTAACCTGGACTCAGAAGTTCTGAAGGAGTCATACCAGACTTGAAATGTTCACTCTGTTTCTCTCCCCACAGATACTGCCAGATCTGCTGAGTGTCTCCAAAATTCTCTGTGGGTTTCAGATTTCCAGCATCCACAATACATTGCTATTATAGGCAGACGTAGCTTTCCTTTGAGCAGAGAAGGCTGAGTGGTGTGGGGCCTAACTGAGGTATAGTAAGTTCTGAGGGCCATATAGATAGGGTTGATAGGGAAAAATGTTTCCCCTTAGTAGAGGGGTCAATACCCAGAGGGCATGGTTCTAAGGTAGGGACCAGCAGGTTTAAGAGGCATTTGAGAAGGCCTTGACAATTACAGGGTGATGCATTTTGGAAAGTCTAAAGGAGTAGATGAGTATATTGTAAATGGCAAAGCCCTCAGTAGCTTCAATGTACAAGGGGATTTAGGCATACAGGTCCACAGCTCCCTGACAGTGGCAACACAAGTGGATAAGGTAGTCAGGAAGGCAGATGGCATGCTTGCCTTCATTGGTTGGGGCATTGAGTATAAAGCAAAGAGAAAGTGAGGACTGTAGATGCTGGAGATCAGAGCCGAAGAGTGTGGTGCTGGAAAAGCACAGCCTGTCAGGCAGCATCCGAGGAGCAGGAGAGTTGACATTTTGAGCATAAGCTCTTCATCGGGAATCCTTTCCCACACTCTTCAGCATAGCGTATAAAAATTGGCAAGTCATGTTGCTCAGATGGCTAGATGGCTGGTTTGAAATACTGAACGAGCCCAACAGTGTGGGTTCAATTTCCACACTGGCTGAGCTCACCATGAAGGACTCTCCTTCTCAACCTCTCCCTTCACCTAAGGCATGATGACCATCTGGATAAACCACACTTGCTAATGAGAGAGCAGCTCTAAGTTCTGGTTTGACTACGATGACTTCAGAAAGAGTGTTCCAGGAGTTTGACCCAGTGCCACTGAAGGAACAGCAATATATTAATTCTCAATTATGGACAGTTAGTTAGTCTTTAATTATGTTAACACTTTAAATTACTTTTTTAAAAAAAAGTTTGATGCAGTCCAGCTCAAAATGGATTTGTCCATAGCGTTGAAGCTGTTAGACAGGGAAACAATCAAGTTGGCTGCTTTATCCTGGATGGTGTTGAACTTCTGGCGTGTTGTTGGAGCCTGCGCCCATCCAGGCAAGTGGGGAAAACTCCATCACACTCCTGACTTGTGCATTGCAGATGGTAGATAGTCTTTGGGGAGTCAGGTGAGTTGCTCTCAGCAGTATTCCCAGCCTCAGACCTGTTCTTCTCCACTGTATTTATATAGAAACACGGAGCAGGAGGAGGTCACTCAGACCTTTGTGCCTGCTCCAATACTCCGTATGATCATGGCAGATCTTCTTACTCAATGCTATATTCCCATGTTCACACCATAGTCCGAGATAGCTTGAATATTTAAGAACCTCTTTCTTGAACATAAGACCATAAGAAATAGGAACCAGAGAATGCCCCTGAAGATTCCTCTGCCATTCAATAGGATCGTGGCTGATCTGACATTCCTCACATTCACTTTCCTGCCCTTTCCCCATAACACTTGATTCCCCGACTGATGAAAAATCTGTCTCAATCGTAAATATACACAAGGACTCTGCCCCCCCACAACTCTCTGAGACAAGGAGTTCCAAAGACTCTCAACCCTCGGAAAGAAGATTTTCACTCTTATCTCAGTCTTAAGTTGGCACCCCTTTATTCTGAGTCTGTGCCCTCTGGTTCTAGACTCTTCCATGAAGGGACACACCGTCTCAGCATTTACCCTGTAGAGCACCTTAAGAATCCAATATGTTTCAATGAGATCGCCTCTCATTCTCCTAAACTGCACTGAGTAGAGTCCCATCCTGTTTAACCTTTGCTCATAAGATAATCCCTCCATGCCAGTGATCTCCCAAGCAAACCTTCTCCAAACTGTGTCCAATGAAATGATATATTTTCTTAAATAAGGAAACTAAAACTGCTCACATTGCTCCAGATGTGGTTTCACCAGCATCTTGTACAGTTGCAGTAAGACTTCTCCACACTTAACTCCAAACACTTTCCATTAAGGGACAGCATTCCATTAGCCTTCCTGATTACCTGCTACCCCTAACTAGCTTTGTGTGTTTCATGCACAGGTCCCTCCACCTAATTCCTTTGTGTTAGAACATAGAACATAGAACATAGAACAATACAGCACAGAACAGGCCCTTCGGCCCACGATGTTGTGCCGAACATTTGTCCTAGCTTAAGCACCCATCCATGTACCTATCCAATTGCCACTTAAAGGTCACCAAAGATTCTGACTCTACCACTCCCACAGGCAGCGCATTCCATGCCCCCACCACTCTCTGGCACTGTAAGAATTTGTATATCTTACATTATCATTCACTTCCCGGTGTATTGCACTCCATGTTGGACAGGGCGTGTGAGCAGCTTTGACACACATGTTTGAAACATGTTTAAAACCAGAAATTGCTGGAGATACTAACAAGTCTGACAGCATCTGTGCAGTGAAACAGAGTTAATCTTTCGGGTTCTGTGACTGTTCCTCAAAGCACCCAGTAAGTCCAACAATTTTTGTTTTTGTTTCAGATATCCTGTATCCAATGATCTTTGCTATATTGAAATTGTATTCTGTAGCTTTTCATTTTTGAAGGAACTCAGGGGTCTGGCAATATCTGCAGAGACAGAGAAACAATGTTAATGTTTCAAGTCCAGTGCAAATCTTCTTCAGACGTGTAAAGGATTGGAAAGTGAGCGTTTTAGT
>NC_057711.1:3125644-3137916 GCF_004010195.1 Chiloscyllium plagiosum | reverse complement strand
CCGAAGAGTGCTAGCAAACCTACCCCCCAGGATATTGGTGCCCTTCTGGTTCAGGTGCAACCCGTCCTGCTTGTACAGGTCCTACCTTCCCCAGAATGCAGTCCAATTGTCCAAATACCTGAAGCCCTCCCTCCTACACCATCCTTGCAGTCAAGTGTTCAACTGCACTCTTTCCCTATTCCTTGCCTCACTGTCACATGGCACCGTAGAACACACCCACTCAAATATCAATCACTTACCTTCCCGACTAGCTCTGCGCTCCAACTTCACTTCCGCCCAGCTCGTGCCACTCTCTGCTGTGAAAAGACCGTTGGCGTCGAGGTAAGTTCTTAAATATCAATCACTTACCTTCCCGACTAGCTCTGCGCTCCAACTTCACTTCCGCCCAGCTCGCGCCGCTCTCTGCTGTGTTGTAGCTTTCTGTAGTTTTTCTTCATTTAACTAATACCGTTCTCTCTTCCAAAATGAACTTCACATTTTCCCATATCATGCTCCATTTGCCAACCTTCTGCCAACATTGCCTATATATATTCAGTGACTTGGCCTCCACACCCTTCTGTCATAGAGAATTCCACTGGGTCATGACTCTTTGAGTGAAGATATGTTTACTCATCTCAGTCCTAAATGGCCTACCCTTGTCTGCTGAGACTATGACCCCTGGTTCTAAACCCACATGGTAACCCCCAGGATGTTGATACTGCAGGATTCAGTGATGGTAATGACATTGAATCTCAATGGGAGATGGTTAGATTCCTACTAGTTGGAAATGGTAATTGCCTGGCACTTGTGTGCATTTGCAGACAGCACCAATGGGATGGCACAGTGGTTAGTACTGCTGTCTCACAGCACTAGGGACCTGAGTTCAATTCCACCCTTGGGTGATGGTCTGTGAGGAGTTTGCACATTCTCCCCGTGTCTGCATGGGTTTCCTCTGGGTGTCCCAGTTTCCTCCCACAGTCCAAAGTGCAGGTTAGGTGGATTGGCCACGGGAAATTGTCCATGGTGTCTAGGAATGTGCAGGCCAGGTGGATTAGCCATAGGAAAATGCATGGATAGGGTAGGGGCATGGGTCTGTGTGAGATGCTCTTCAGAAGGTTGGTATGGAGTCAATGGGCCGAATAGCCTGCTTCTGCACTGTAAGGATTCAACAAAAAAGAGCAATCACATGCCATGATTGTCTCTGGTTTCGCATTGCAATTCTTGGATAAGAGCATCTGGTTTTGAGCATTCTGGAGTGTTTAGTCTGAATGTGTCGGTTCTTCCTGGAAATACCCAAGCTATTGATTTGCCCAGGAGATTACTGCACGTGCACTTGGCTCATGCCCACTGGGACATGATAATTCGATTGACCTGTGCCCACAGTAGTTTGTCTCCCTCTCTCCCCATCTCTCACTCAATTTGTCTTCTGTACCTCAAAAAGAAATAGAAGCAGGTGGAGGCTATTCAGCCCCTCGAGTCTGTTCTGCCAATCAATAAAATCATAGCTAATCTGGTTGCGGTCTTGACTCTTTTTTTCCTGTCTGTCCCCATAATGTTTGATTTTTGATATACAAGATATCCAAACTTAACTGTGAATATATTCAATGCCTCAGCCTTTGGGGCTCAGAATTTTAAAAATTTCCTTTTGTCAGTACAGATTCAATGGGCCAAAAGGCCTTCTCTGTACTGTATGACTCAGTGAGTCACTACCCTTTGACAAAAGAAATTCCTCCTCATCTCTATCAGGAAAACGAGATCCCTGAATGCTGCTCATGCCCCCCCTACACATTAACAGCACAGAGGCAGAACAAGTGGAGAGTGACAAGCTCCTGGGAGTGGTCATCCATAAGCTTTTTTGGACTCTTCATGTGGACGCACTGGTTACAAAGGCCCAACAACGTCTCTTCTTCCTCGGACAACTGAGAAAAGTTGGCATGGTGCCAAATACCCTTGTCAACTTTTATAGGTGCGCAATCCAGAGCATTCTGTTTGGATGTATCACTACCTGGTATGGCAACTGGTAGATCAGAGACGGTTACAGAGTGGTGAACTTGGTGTGGACAATCACAAAGGCCAACCTCCTGTCTGTAGAATCCATCTACCAGGCCCGCCATCGAGGAAAGGCCACCAGCAATCTCAAAGATCCATCCCACCCTGGCAATGTTTTTTTACAACCTCTACCATCAGGGAGAAGGTACAGAAGCCTGAGCACGCACTAGCCAGTTTCGAAACAGTTTCTACCCTACTGTTGGTAGAATACTGAATGGACTCTCAAACTCTTAGCATTCACTTGTACTTGTGTTTTTGTTTTTGCCTCTGTTTACCTATTATGAACCTATCTATGTTATTTAACTCTGCCTGTATTGCTCACAGAACAAAGCTTTTCACTGTGCCTCGGTACACGTGACAATAAATTCAATTCAATTTAATTCACCTCTCTCATTCTAGATGCCCCCACATGAGAAAGCATCCTCTTGGCATCCATCCTTTCACTCCCTCTCCCCAAATCTTATTTCACACTCCTTCTCCATCTTTCTCTCTCTCTATCAATTTCTGTAACATTTCCTTTCCTCGATTTCAACCTCCCCCTCTTCTGTAACTCTTTCTCTCTGTTTTCTATCTCATACCATTTTCTCTCACTCTCAGTCTTTTTCTCTCTTTCACAGGTTTTGAACTGTTGGAATTACATATTGAAGCTGATGTTCACCCTGATGATCTCACTTACATGTTCAGTAAACCACAGATGGGTACTGTTCACACCATGAGAAAATGTTCCTGGTTTAATTAACATATTAATGATAGTTAAGACACACCAGAGCTACTTGAGACAATCAACAGCTACACAAGTGAAATTAGAAATTTAAAGCTGGAGAGAATTCTGCACAGCCTAGCCTCTTTCGAACACCAACCAAATCTACAACCTCGACCATTCAGCACATCAAGTCCACACTGCCTTTCCAAAGAGCATCGCATCCCACTATCCTCTCCCTGCATTTCCTATGGCTAATCCACCTAACCTGCACATCCCCGGACACTATGGGAAATTTAACATGGCCAATCCAACCAACCCACACATCTTTGTACTGTGGCCGGAAACCAGAGAACTTGGTAGAAACCCACACAGACATGGGGAGAATGTGCAAACTCTGCACAGTCAGTCACCGAGGCTAGAATTGAACGCAGGTCCCTGGCACTGTGAAGCAGCAGTGCTAACCACTGAGCCACCATGCTATCCTGAAGATGAATTCAAGATTTATCATGATGAATGAACTCCCTAACTTTAAATAATGTTAATCTTGTTAATGTGGATCCTGCTTTGCGGTTACACCCAAAATGTCGACTTCTCCACCTTCTGATGCTGCCTGGTTTGTGCACTTCATGTCTCACTCTGTCGAAGCACCCTATAATCTGTATGTCCTTGCATACTATGATCTGCCTATACTGTTCACAAACAAAGCTTTTCACTGTACTTAGGTACACGTGACTACAATAAATCAAATTAAATCAAGCCATCTAGAAGGACAAGGCTCCAAGCCACTTACTTTCCGGAGCTGGAAATATATCACTGTTCCTTCACTGTCGCTGAGTCAAAATCCTGGAATTTCCTCCCTAACACCACTGTGGGTGTCCCAACACTAAATGGGCTGCAGTATTTCAGAGAAGACTAAGAAGGCAGCTCATTTCAAGAAGGCACCTTTTCTAGGGCAATGAGGGATGGGCAATAATTGCTGACCAAATCAATGATGCCCAAATACCATGTAGAAATAAATTAATTACATGGAAAATAATGCCGCCCACAATATTCCAGATGTGGTCTCAGCTGCAAACATCTCAAACTGCAAATTACAACATTTAGTTGCCTTCCTAATTCTGTGTCTGGGTATCTTATAAGGTAATCGGGAAGGAACTGAGGAATGGATTTAGGAGAGAAAAAAGGGGGAATGAAAAAGCTTTAGCTGATAGGATTAAGGAAAACCCCAAAGTGTTCTACACTTATGTGAGGAACAAGAGGATGGCCAGAGTGAGGGTACGGCCAATGAAGGATAGTGGAGGGAAATTGCGCCTGGAGTCAGACGAAGGAGGGGAGGTCTTTAATGAATACTTTACCTCAGTATTCACTACGGAGAGGGACCTTGACATTTCTGAGGACAGCGTGAAACAGACTAATATGCTAGAACAGTTTGATGTTAGGAAGGAGGATGTGCTGAAAATTTTGAAAAGCAAAAGGGTAGACAAATCCCCTGGGCCATATGGGATATACCCTAGGGTACGACAGGAAATGAAGGAAGAGATTGCTGCACCTTTGGCGATGATCTTTTTGTGCTCACAGTCCACTGGAGTAGTGCCAGATGAATGGAGGGTGGCAAATGTTATTCCCTTGTTCAAGAAAGGGAATAGGGATAATCCTTGGAATTACAGACCAGTAAGTCTTACGTCTGTGGTGGGCAAAGTATTGGAGCAGGATTCTGAGAGACAGGATTTAAAATTACTTGGAAAACCATAGATTGATTAGAGATAGTCAGCATGGCTTTATGAGGCGCAGGTCATGCCTCACAAACCTTACTGAATTATTTGAGGATGTGACAAAACACATTGATGAAGATTAAGAAGAGGGTATGGTGTATATGGATTTTATCAAGGTGTTTGATAAGGTTCCCCATGGTAGGCTCATTCAAAACCTAAGCAGGCATGTGATAAAGGGAAACCTGACTGTCTAGACACAGAATTGGCTTGCCCATAGAAGACAGAGGGTCGTGGTAGATGGCAAGTATTCAGCCTGGAGCTCGGTGACCAGTGGTGTTCCGCAGGGATCGGTTCTGGGACCCCTGCTCTTTGTGATTTTTATAAATTACTTGGATGCAGAAATGGAAGGGTGGATTTGTAAGTTTGCTGATGACATGAGGGTTGGTGGAGTTGTGGATAGTGTGGAGGACTGTTGTAGGTTGCAACAGGACACTGACAGGATGCAAGGCTGGGCTGAGAAGTGGCAGATGGAGTTCAACCTGGAAAAGCGTGAAGTGATTAATTTTGGAAGGTGAATTTGAATGCAGAATACAGGGTTAAAGGCAGGATTCTTGGCAGTGTGGAGCAACAAAGGGATCTTGGGGTCCATGTCCTTAGATCCCTCAAAGTTGCCACCAAGTTGATAGGCTTGCTAAGAAGGCATATTGTGTGTTGGCTTTCATTAACAGGGGAATGAGTTTAAGAGCTGTAAGGTTATGCTGCAGCTCTACAGAGCCCTGGTTCGACCACAGTTGGAATATTGTGTTCAGTTCTGATCACCTCATTATAGGAAAGATGTGGACGCTTTAGAGAGGATGCAGAGGAATTTACCAGGATGCTGCCTGGACTGGAGGGCATGTCTATGAAGAAAGGTTGACAAAGCTAGGGTTTTTCACACTGGAGTGAAGAAGGATGAGACATGACTTGATAGAGGTGTACAAGATTCTGGATTAGTGGTGCTGGAAGAGCACAGCAGTTCAGGCAGCATCCGAGGAGCAGTAAAATCGACGTTTCAGGCAAAAGCCCTTCATCAGGAATAAATGTGTATAAGATGTTGAGAGGCATAGATAGAGTGGGTAGCCAGAGACTTTTTCCCAGGGCGGAAACGTCTATCACAAGGGGGCATAATTTTAAGGTAATTAGAGGAAGGTTTGGGAAGACGTCAGAGGTAGGTTAATATGCAGAGACTGCTGGGTGAGTGGAATGCACTGCCAGCAGTGGTAGTACAGTCAGATACATTAGAGACTTTTAAGCAACTCTTAGATAAGCACATAGAAGATATTACAATGAAGGGTATGCAGGTTGTCTGATCTTAGAGTAGTCTGACCTTAGAAAAGGCTGGCACAACATTGAAGGCTGAAGGGCCTGTGCTGCGCTGTACTGTTCTATGTTCACCTTGTGATTCATATCCAGCACACCCAGATCCATCTGTAATGTGTAGTTCTACAACCTGCCTCCATTTAAAAGGTAAACTGTTTTTCTTTTCTTCCTGCTAAAGAGGAAAATTTCACATTTTTGCACTTAATTTTCCATTTGCCCAATTTTCCCCACTCACTGAATCTATCTCTACTTCTTTGCAGATTTCTTCTGTCCTCTTCACAACTTACTCTTCAATTTTTCTTTGCATTGTCAGCAAATTTAGCTGTTGTGCTTTTGGTCCATTCACCTGAATCATCAAAATAGCTTGGTTGGGATGATCCAGCACTAAGCACTGTGCACTCTACTGGTTACATCTTGCAAAACTGGTGGTATAGTGGACAGTGAAGAAGGTTATCTAAGAAGACAAAGACATCTTAATCAATTGGGTCAACAGAGTAGCAGATGGCATTTAATTTGGATAAATGTGAGGTAACAAACAAGCAAGCAAGCAAGGGCAAGATTAATCCAATTAATGGCAGGGCCCTGGGCAGTGTTGTAGAACAGATAGATTCAGGTACATAATTCTTTGAAGTTTGTGAGACATGTAGACAGGGTGGTTAAGGTGTCATTTAACATGCCTGCCTTCATTGCTCAGATCTTTCAGTATAGGAGGTTGTTCAGTAAAGTTCAATAATTCAGTTCAAATATTCAGTAAGGTTTGTGAGGCATGACCTGCCCCTCACAAAGCCAGGCTGACTGACTATCTCTAATCAATCTATGGTTTTCGAAGTAATTTTAAATCCTGTCTCTCAGAATCCTCTCCAATACTTTGCCCACCACAGACGTAAGATTTACTGGTCTGTAATTCCAAGGATTATCCATATTCCCTTTCTTGAACAAGGGAATAACATTTGCCACCCTCCATTCATCTGGCACTACTCCAGTGGACTGTGAGCACAAAAAGATTATTGCCAAAGGCGCAGCAATCTCTTATGTTGAGGTTGTTCAGGACGTTGGTGAGACCTCTTCTGGAATACTGTGTACAGTTTTGGTTGCCTGCTATAGGAAGGATATTATTAAACTGGGGAGGGTTCAGAAAATATTTATCTGGATGTTGGCTGGAATGTAAGGTTTGAGTTATATACATAGGCTGGATAGGCTAGGACTTTTTTCACTGGAGCACAGGAGACTGAGGTGCGACCTTATAGGGGGTTTACAAAATCACGAGGGGCATGCACCTTTTCTGTAGGGTGGAGGAGCTCAAAAACAGGGGCATAATTTTACGGTGCAAGGAAAAAGATTTAAAAAGGACACGAGGGGCAATTTATTTTTTACACAAAGAGTGATTTATCTGGGAATGATCTGCCAGAGGAAGTGGTGAATGCAGGTACAGTTACATCATGTAAAAGGCATTTGGATAAGTATATGAATAGGAATGGTTGGGAACGATATAGGTCAAACACAGGAAAGTGGGACATGTCAGAATGAATCAGTTGACTAAAGGGTCTGTTTCTATGCAATATGACTCTATAACTCAAAAAAGGACCCATTCATGCCTACTCTGTTTCCTGTTAACTAGTCAATCTTCCAACTAGCTAACATGTTACCACCTCCACAACAGGCTCTTAATTCTGTTTTCAAGCTTCTCCTGTGACACTTTGTGGAAACTTCCGTGCCTCATTATCCACAATGCTTGTTAATTCCTCAAAGATTTGTGCAGTACCATTTCCCTTTCACAAAACCATGTTGACAGTACCTAACTGAATTATTATTTTCTAAGTTTCATTATTATCAGACACCATCAAGGCAGGTACGGCCTTGGGGTTAGTGTAAACACCAATTTTGCTCTGTCGTATTCTGAATCACAGAATTGTTATGAGACAAAAGGAGGCCATTCTAACCAGCATATCTGCACCAGTTCTATTCCCTTGTATCAATCTCCTGTCCTTTCACCATAACCTTGCGCACCATCTCTATCCAAATTATCATTCAATGCGTTCTTGGATACCTTAACTGAACCAGCCTCCGCCACATTTCCAGGCAGCACATTCCAGACCCTAATCATTCGCAGTGTGGAAAAGCTTTTTCTCACACCATCCTTGCCTTTTCTCCCCTCAAATTATTCTTGCTTCTTTTGGACATACTTTAAATCCATGCCCTTTCTTTTTTACTTTTACAAGTATGAATAGCTTCTCTCTATCTATTCTATTCAGCCCCCTCATGATTTTGAAAACCTCTATCAGATCCCCTCTTGGCATCCTTCTTTTCAGAGAGAACAATCCCAGTTTCTTCAATCTATTCTCATCAGTGATGTTTTTCAAACCTGGAACCATTTTTCTAAATCGCTTCTGCACTCTCTCTGATGCATTTACATCTTCTGCAGTACACTGTGGTGCCCACAACTGTACACAATATTCCAGCTGCAATCTAACAACTGGCTTGTACAAATTCAACATCACCTTCTTGCTGTCCCTATTAATAAAACTGAGGACACTATATGCTTTATCAACTGCTCTCTCCATCTGTCTTAGCACCTTCAAAGACCTGAGTACATATACAACCAGCTCCCTCTGCTCTTGCATTCCCTTTAGCATTGTAACCCCCTGTTTTATAGTCTTTCAATGTTCTTCCAAACTAAGTGCATCTCCTCGCACTGCACTACATTGAACCTCATCTGCCACCTGTCCATCCACTCCACCAACTTGTCAGTGTCCTTTTATAATTCTAGTCTCCCCACATGATAACAATTCTCCTAATTTTGCATCATCTGCAAGTTTGAAATTGTTCCCTGCATATGAAGATCCAGATCATGAATGTATTTTAGGAAAAACAAGGGTCCCAATACAAACTCCTGGGGAATTCTGCACTAAATCCTCCTCCAGCCTGAATAATATCCAATGACCTTTACTCTCTGTTTCCTGTCACTTGGACAAATTTGTATCCTCACTGCTACTGTCTCCTTTTATACCACGACCTATTCCTTTCCTCACAAGGAAGTCATGCGATTATATCAAACACCCTCTAGAAATCCATCTATACCACATTACTTGCGTTATCCTCATTGACCCTTTCTGTTACCTCTTCAAAGAATTCCAGGAAGTTAGTTAAACACGATTTCCCCTTTAGAAATCCATGCTATGTCATCTTGATCAACACATCTTTTTCCATGTGAATACTAATACTGAACAGTTATTTCTTGAATAGTTAAACTAATAGCTCTGTCCTTGCTGGGATTATCCTTACAGCCTTTCTTGAACAAGGCTGTAACGTTTGGAATTCTCCAGTCTTCCAGTACCTGTCCTGAGTCCAAGCAAAATGAAAGATTATGGTCAGTGCCTCCACAATTTTTACCATCTGTTCCTTCAAAATCTTTGGGCGTACCTTATCGGGTCCCAATATATTATCAACTTTAAGTGGCAACAATCTGTACAAGACTTCTTCCTTATTAATTTTGAACACTTCTATCACCAACACCCCCCCCCCCCCCCCCCCCCCCCCCCCCCCCCCCCCCCCCCTCTGCCCCCATCCGTTCTTGTGCAGGTGGCCCTCTTGCTAACAACATTTGCAGCTCTTGGACTGCTTGTGCTCCTTACTCTGATACCCTCCTCTTTGCAGTTCCTGCACAGGTTCATTTTACAGTCGGCTACCATTCACCCAGAAGAACGTAAAGTCTCACACATTCTCATTACTAGGATGAATGTTTGAATCATAAGCATTCATATTACTTGTGTGGTATTTCAATAATCCCATGCATTGCTGAAACCTTCAGGACGATGGGCTTATAGCCGAGAAATGGGATTTCTGTGTCTGGATCTTCATTGTCTGCCAGGACCATTCGTTAACATGTTTCCCTCTGAGCTATAAAGAACAAATGAACGCAAGAAATAGGAGCATGAGTCTGGAATTCGGCTCCTCGAACCTGCTCCGATTTTTAATAGAATCATGGCCGATCTCATCTATGAAGTACTTTAAGAGGTTAGGAATGGCAAACATTAAGGTGCTGAGTTCGAGGGATTTGACTGAGACAAGGTGGGGGGAGGGGAAATGAGGAAACTGGTGAAATCCGAGTTCATCCCTTGTGGTTGGAGGGTTCCTAGGCGGAAGATGAGGCTCTCTTTCTCCAACCGTCGTGTCCCAGGACAGGGACAGCACGGGGTTAGATACAGAGGAAAGCTTCCTCTACACTGTCCCCATCAAACGCACCCAGGACAGGGACAGTATGGGGTTAGATACAGAGTAAAGCTTCCTCTACACTGTCCCCATCAAACACTCCCAGGATAGCGTCAGCACTATTGAAAAGACTCCACACTTACAAGAGGAGTATATTTGCACAAAGCAAGTCCTTGAACTCAAAATTCTGTAGTTGTCAGTACATGATGTCATCACAATTCATGATTATCAGTTGAAATCCTTCTTTACAGTGATGGTCGACAGGATCTACATAATAATGACGATAACACAGCAGGGAGCAATGAGGTAAAGGGATATACGCTCTTCTATCACTTTATTCCATCTGAATCCTTTTATGGTTCATACATCAGTAATGTACAGTCATATCACATCAATAGCTTCACCACCCACAGAGGTGATTTAAACAGGAATCAATCAAGCATATGCTGCGCTGTGGAATTGCAAAAGCACGCCTTCACTCCTGTAATTTATATCCTGAGTATTAATCTTTTCAAACACCCTTTTCTCTGCTACATAACTGTAAAAAACCAAAACCTTCTCCATTTATTCATGCCCTATATCCAAATAAATTAAGCCCATTTCCGTGTACTTGATAACCCATTGACCACATCTCATTCTTAACTACACCCATTCACCATAAGATATTGGAGCATAAACTGGCCATCCAGCCCATTGTATCTGTTTCACTATTCAATGAGATTATGGCTGCTATGATAATCCTTAACAGCACTTTCCCGCCTTTTCCCCATTACTCTTGATTCCCTTACCCATTAAAAATCTCTCTAAGCCTTCAATATACTAAATGACCCAGCCCCAACAGCCCTCTGTGGGAAAGAATTCCATAGATTCACTCCCTTCTGGGAGAAGAAACTCCTCCTCATCTCTGTCTTAAATGGGCCCTTATTCTAAGATGATGCCCTCTGGTCGTAGGGTCTCCCATAAGGAGAAACAAACTGTCAATATCTATCCTGTCAAGTCCACCAAGAGTGCTATATTTTAAATGAGATCACCTGTCATTCTTCTACATTCACATGAATACAAATCCAATCTACTCAATCTCTCCTCATAAGAGGGTCCCTCCATCCCTGCTATCAGCCAAGTGAACCTCCTCTAGGTTGCTTCCAATACCAGTATACCTTTCCTTAGATAAGGGGACATTTGCCTTTTCCGTAGGCCTTCTCTCTTTAGATGATAGCTTCTTGTGATTTATGCAGAAGGATCCCCCAAATCCCTCCGTGCTGTTGCTTTCTGCAGTCTTTCTCCACCTAAATAATATTCATCTCCTCTAATCTTACTGCCAAAGTGCAGAACCTTACATTTCCCCACTTTATACTCCACAGCATAGAAAATTAATTCAGAGTGTGCTTATGACCTTCAGCAGGTCACTGTCCTCCTCAGAAACACCATTTCATTTCTACAAAACCATGGTCCCAATGAACTGCCAACAATATCACCAACCCCACCTCCACCCTGTTATAATATCTCTCAAACATCAGGATATTGCCAGCTCACTGATGCTCCAGAGTCCTTCATGTTTGTGTTCCCCTGTCTCGGACATGTTCTGCAGTCAGTGACACTGTCTTCTATCCAATGACTCGAGATGCTTCCCACTTGTGAAATTCATCACAGCACCCCAGTATTCTGAATGAACTTTGATATCAACAGAATTACCACTTGGTTTTTATACTCTATGTTACATGAGATTAAGTCTCGATCTCAATTGTTTCATTTTTAAGCTTCAACGATCTGTAGTCTGCCATCAATATCCTGCTCCACCCCAGCCATTACCCTCTGTCCTTCCACAGCCTTCCATGGTAATCACAGGGACATGACCACTGTGATCCTCTTATGCTGAATTCCACCTGTCACTATCAAACCCAATTCCCAATCACGCACAGATCCCTTTGATCTTCTGAACATGGCTAAGATAAGATTGAGTCCAACAGCATAACAACTGAGTTCTCCATTACTTCGGGGTCCTCTGTAACTGTTCACTGCTCTTCATGGATTCACAGAGTCACTGCTCGACTCACAAAGTGTCACTAGCATAAGCTATTCAGCTCGAGTTCAGTGGGGCTGAGCTCACATAAACTGCATGATTTGTCACAGATAATTATCACAGAGAATATTACAGAATGTTCCTTACAAGTCAGAGACAGGGGTAGAGTGTACACATGGCTGTGGGAGGGGGATTGAATGGGGGCATAGGGTCAGTAATGGGGGGGAGGAAAGTATATGGG